>NC_090267.1:276661492-276853992 GCF_040414725.1 Anabrus simplex | reverse complement strand
CAGTGACTCCGAAAAGTATGGACTTGGCACTAATAAAGGTTATTTTCAATTATTTTCAATGTCACCCCCTCCTAATCCCCATTCGCATGGGTTCTGTTTCTTACCTCCATATAATTTCTCCAGATAGAAATCATATGTGTACCAAGTTTGGTTGATAGCTATTGCGGAACACACACACGTGCAGTTTATCGATAATCTCGGTCATTTTGGACATTTTGTTTTGCACCCCTTCTCCCCACTCCTCCCCCCCCCCAGATGCTAATGGTGGCTGAAAATAATCTTAAATGGTATCCGGAGTGTCACAATTTATCTCAGCGACCCAGGAAACGATAGATTCAGCACTAATATAGGTCATTTTCGATTATTTTTACGTGTCACTCTTTCCCCACCCGCAACCGTAGGGGTGCTAGGGCATAGTATTTCTCTCCAGTTATAATTAAGTCATATGTGAACCAATCTTGGTTGAAATTGTAGGTTTACCATTAGTCATTTTTAATCGTTTAGCTTCCCCGGTATATTTACGTGTGTGCAAGCCGCTAAGTACAGAACGTTTTTCGGGCTAAGAAAAGGCTTCGCCGACAATTATTGGAATTGTCATTCAATGATTTGATTTTATGACTACTAAATGTTGTCGGGACTTACAGACCTATAAATGCCTGATAATTCACCGGTGACTAATTACGGAGAGAATAAAATAGATTTGAAGCAAATAGGTTGTGTAGAACGACCGGACGACGTGAAAAATAGCTGTTTTAAGTAATAGTAATATTATAATAAATAGAGGCATGGCAGTGCACCAACTTTGTTCCTGCTCCCAATTTGGACGACCGGGCTACAAGAAAATGTGAAACGAGTTGTGGATTTTCGTGTGAAAATCTACATGTCCTCAGAAAGGGCACCCGGCGTTAAATTCCGAAACTGAGCAAGGATGCCTGAGGATAGTGATAGAGATTTCTGTTTAATAATAATAATAATAATAATAATAATAATAATAATAATAATAATAATAATAATCATAATTTTAAGGCATGCATATTGTACCGGGAGGTACATCTCAACCCCGTGCATTTAAGTGAAGTGGCTTGACGAACGCTATCTAACACATAAAACTTGAAACAACTAGTGCAAGAAGTTCGTCATTGGTTAAAAGATGTCACTACTAAAGTGATAGAGTGATGTGTTATTTTAAGGTTTCCTAAACTGACTGGATTTCTTTTGTTTTCTGGTGTGTCACAGTTGTCAACACTTCAACACTTCGATCTCTTTCCGCTAACTTTAAAAGTAACCAATTAGAGATTTTGGTTATTTAATTTTCAACCAATCAGGGTTTTCTTGTGCATATTTAATTAGCCAATAAAGTGAGAAGGTGTGTGTGGTTTTAGTCCAGAGCCTTCTCGAACCTTCCTCTCGAGTATAAAAGCTGACGCCATTTCAAGTTAACTTGTCTTATTCATCGTTTTGTTATTGTGTGTGTGTGTTAAGAGAGGAGGCGGGGCCTCAACCATCGGCAGGAAGAACATCAGCTAAGGAAATGGCCACCATTTTTCTATCTCAGTAGCTGTCTCCGCAAACTGACTCGAGGGAAAGGTTCCAATCCTTGACTATGTAACTGTCAATTTCCTAAAATGTAAATTTTCTTCCTTCTCATGTAAAAGTTCAAGTAAGTCAGAAGTACTTAAACTGAAAACCGGGGATAGAGAGTGCGTTACCCTCTCGAATTCTCCTTCAATTAATCTTGAGTTGACTACAATTTTGTAACCGTTTTCACTATTGTAAATTGTAACTTAACTTGTCCATCTAGTCACCTCAGTAGTTTGAGATTAGCCTCTGCATCGTCGAGCCACAAGCTCAAGTAGGGTTTTAATCTTTGAGTTCAAGGAGCGCAAGTGTACGCCTCTATACATTTTTGAGTTTGAGGCTAGTAATTGAACCTGTTGCGTACCATAAAGGCCCAGTAGAATTGGTACTTGATACCCCTGTACTATTTCTTCCATGTAAAAGAAAACTGAGACGGTATTGTTAAATGTAGGTTGTGCCTAGAGAGGCCTGAAAGTGTAAATTTTGTTGAGCAACGACCCTCTAATCTCTTAACTACGAGTAGGAGCTTTCAAACTTTAAACTTCTCTAACATTTTCTATTTAAGTTTTCTCCCCGTAGTTGTAGTTTAGCATGGGCTCATCCTCCGCATCAATGGGCATTTATACCCCATTAGATTTTGTTAACATGAGATTTACTCTGTGATCGTGAGTAATGTTTTCTATGTACCTGTTCTCATAATCGTGTCCTTTTCTAAATTTAAATCTTGAATTTGATGTGATTTCAAATCGGCCATGGCCAATTTCGTAGTATGAGCTCTGATTCTGATTTATTTTACGGGAATATATTCCCCATTTGGATTTTGAGTCGATTTTGCCCTTGCTACTCTAAAGAAAGGGTGACGAGCATTGACTCCATGCTTGATTTGTAGCTGAAGTTATCACAGGACAGCTTTGTCTCTCGCTGCTTAACATTGCTCCCAGACCACCACGCTGTTGAATTTATGATAGATTCATTGTATTATTATAATTTGTCGTTGTTATTACATTGTTAAAGAGCGATGAAAGAAAAGGAAAGGATGTTCTGACTAAATATACATGTTTTTGTTGCCTTGATATTCTTTTCTTCTATTATCACTTCTAGCACTAAGTCTTTGCCACTTTTTATCTCAATTCCCTGCGTACCATAACAATAATCATACACGTTTACTTCATTACCGAGGGTATACTAAAAACCAAAACAGGCAGTAGTGTATAACGATACTCTCCAGTTACCTAGCAACTCTGATAAGCTTTACTGAGATCGTTAAAATGTATAGGTTTAGATGCCCTGAGTCACGGTTTAAAAATGAACCAGTGATAAAGAATTACGTTCGAGAAGAATTTCTGTTCTCCACATATGTTGGCAGAATTTAAATTACGAGGGCTATTTTTGTATGGACAGTTTTACAATTAAATACAACCTACTGAATATTTTTTGGGGGAATTAAAGTTTCATAATCTTTTAAACCCATCCAACTACGCAAAAGTTAGGAGAATTTTACAACGTTTTTGACAGTTGCAAGTTCGTCGATTTATTCCTTATTGTGTTGTAATTGAAGTTTGAAAATGGCGGAATGTTTGCAACAATGCTTCGTCCGGATTTCAACTTTGTATACAGTTGTCTTGTTCTGTATCCTCCTCAATCGGATGCCTCACCCGTTGTTATTTCATGATGGATGCTGCATTTTCATATCTGTCTCTCGGCACAGGTCAGAGCAAAATGTAGCCTTCAGGAGTCTCAGTCTCATTTATGGCTGTGAAAGTATAGGGTCTTCTGAGTAAAGGGTGGTGTTCAGTAATGACATTCGGAGCACGACTAGTGCAGGTTCAATCAATCAATCAATCAATCAATCAATCAATCAATCAATCAATCAATCAATCAATCAATCAATCAATCCTGATCTGCATTTAGGGCAGTCGCCCAGGTGGCAGATGCCGTACCTTTTGTTTTCCAAGTCTTTTCTTAAATGATTACAAAGAAATTGGAAATGTATTGAACATCTCCTTTGGTAAGTTATTCCAGTCCATAACTCCCCTTCCTATAAGCAAATATTTGCTCCAATTTGTTCTCTTGAATTCAAACTATCTTCGTAGTGTGATCTTTCCTACTCTTAAAGACACCACTCAAATTTATTCGTCTACTAATGTCATTCCCGCCATCTCTTCACTGACAGCTCGGAACATACCACTTAGTCGAGCAGCTCGTCTCCTTTCTCCCAAGTCTTGCCAGCCCAAACTTTGCAACATTATTGTAAGGCTACTCTTTTGTCGGAAATCGTGCAGAACAAATCGAGCTGCATTTCTTTGGATTTATCCATTTCTTGAATCAATTAATCCTGGTGAGGGTCCCATACACTGGAACCATACTCTAGTTGGGGTCTTCCCGTCCTACTTATAAGACAGTTAAAGCTGTAATAGTATTTTTTGGCCGAGAGAGGGGAAGCAATTGCAAAATACTCCATTCCTCATCATGCCTTGTGCGCCTCCATCGATATTCGCATGTTCCCTATAACCTCTTAACTTTAGCCTCAAGGCAAAAGATTTAAACGACTATCAGATGCGACGGTAACTATATTCCTCATTTCTTCCCCTCTCACACTCCCTTGCAAGCCCGCCACACAGCGAACTGGTGCAGTAACGAGGCACAAGGAGCACTCGTTAGAGAAACATGGCTGATTATGGGTACATGCCCTCAGAGTAATATGTCAGTGCCTCAGAGCATTGTAGTTATGTGAACTTGTTATCTGACATCCTATATTCTCAAAGGAACGTCAACTCTGATAGTCACAGGATACAGCAGTGTTTATCGAGTAAGGAGCTCCATGCGGCTATACCTAGCCCGTTTTCACCCCCGCCCCGTCCCGGCTCTCGTACAGTAAACTGCTAGGGGGGTATATATAGAAAAATGGACTGAGATATTTTTGAGCTTTCGTAAAGTTAATCAACATTTGAACAAAATACATACTTATAATCTCCGTTGAGTTTCAGGTTTTAGCGTTTCAGTTTTCAAACACTAGTTGAAGCGTTCCCGTAACACACTGACTGAACCGACGGCTCCATAATATTACAAACAGTCGAGTCTCTATCAAATTCCTTTTCAATTACTCTACTTAAAAATTGTTACTGTCGTCAATTATCTTAATATGTACGTGTCATTTGAATAATAATAATAATAATAATAATAATAATAATAATAATAATAACGGAGTGAATTGGCCATGAGGTTAAGGTCATGTAGGCCTACTGTTAGCTTGCATTCTGGAAATGGTGGGTTCAAATCCCACCGTCGACAGCCCTGAAGATGGTTTTCCGTGGTTTCCCGTTTTCACAACAAGTAAATTCTGGGGCTGTACCTGAATTATGACACCACAGCCGGTACGTTCCCACTCATATCCCCTTATCAATCCTTGCGTTGCCAAAACTCTTCGACATTAAATCATCAGCAAAGTAATAATAATAGTCAACTTAGGAGGGGGTCTTTACGGCCCTGGCAAATGGGAGTGGATTGCATAGTTGCGACCATCTGCAATAATAAACTATTGGATTCAGCAAGAAAATCCAGCTAACCTCTTTCAGTTCAACTCCAGCACGTAATTTAAAAGAGGTGCCCCTGTTAAACCGAGCAACCCAGTGGAAGACTGGGTAACTAATCCCAGCGGGAAACTAGGTCGGTGAACCGATCACTGCTGGGTGCTCCGAGGCTCACAACCTTGGTAGTACCTTGTTCGGTGAGGTTAATTAAAACGTTTAATTGATACCTTGCGATATTAAATTGTAGATCATTTAGTGTATATTTAACTCTTCATGTAGGTGTATGTATGGTCGGACAGAATAGCAGGATTCATAGCCTGAGTCCCACCATATGAAACAAGCCAAGCCAAGCCAAGCCAAGCCAAGCCAAGCCAAGCCAAGCCAAGCCAAGCCAAGCCAAGCCAATAAATAAATAAATAAATAAATAAATAAATAAATAAATAAATAAATAAATAAATAAATAAATAAATAAATAAATAAATAAATAAATAAATAAATAAATAAATAAATAAATAAATAAATAAATAAATAAATAAATAAATAAATAAATAAATAAATAAATAAATAAATAAATAAATAAATAAATAAATAAATAAATAAATAAATAAATAAATAAATAAACATCACCGGCCCCAGTCTACAGTTCTTCAACTGTGAAAGCATGGAGGAAATTTCAGCTAAAGCTACTACCCCAGGTGGTAACCAATCCACCGTCGTCGTATACGACGCTAGCGAGCCTTCGGATTCTGGAAGCCTGTACCGACATGCTCGGAGGTATCGGAGGCACCAGGAAACATCAGACATAGGGCCAAGAATTTCTTTGCTACTTTTAACGCCAATTCCCTCCAGAAGGTTGGAAAACTGAAACAGCTCACACATATCCTATCTGAACAGCAAATTTTAATTGCAGCAATTCAGAAATCGAGATTTACAGGTGAACAGGCCTTTGAATCTGAAGGTTACAAGATCTTCAAGGGTAAACCTGGTAAACATGTCATACAAACTGTCCCCTACCTGGGTACAGGATTTGTAATCAACAACATGATTCTGGACTATCACAAATTTCACCTCTAAACCTCTATGAATAGCAGAGTCTGGACTATGTCCTTTCGAAGCACAAACAAAATGTATACTATTGTGAACGTTCCAGCACCGATCAAACAAGCGAACAGAAACCCGGAGGGAACTGATAGATTCTGGGAAGAACTTGAGAATGTTTTATCCCAGATTCCAGACAAACATACCATCGTCAATGTCCAGGTAGACAAAGAGAGAAAGTTCCGAAACACTGTTGGAAACTATTCTGCTCACCAGGGAACAAATCGTAATGGAGAAAGGCTAATAGAGCTGTGTTAGGCATTTAACCTCGTAATGAAGTATATTGCTTTTAAACAACTGCCCAAGAAACAGAAAACCTGGAAATCCATAAAATCCCCACCTTGGTGAATTCCAGATTGATCATGTCGCGATCGCACGGAAGGCTCAAAGAGAAATTCAGAATGTGAAAGTCCTATGAAATGCAAAACTGACTCAGATCACTATCTATCCAAGATAAAAATAAAACTTCTCCCGAGAAACACGAGGAGAGTTCGAGCCAAAAATATTGAAATATTTGATAGATAAAAACTAGGATCTAACCATAAGTTCACTTAGAAACTACAATCCGTGGATGCAGAGAACTGGGAGTAACTTCACGAGGCCCTGGTCGAAACAACTAAAGAGACGGTTCAGTTTACTAAGCTCAGGAAGCATACATGGTGGAACAGTGAATGTGATGCAGCGATAAGGCAAAGACCGTTCGCCTGTCAGAACTGGAACTCGTTGAAGAATCAAGTCAACTGGACAAACTTCTTGAATGAGAGAAAGTGTGCAGCAAAAACCATCCGCAGCATTAAACGTGCTTTTGGTAAACACCAACTGGCCCAAACTGAGCAGGATTTCAAGAACAATAAAACACGCGACTTTTATAAAACATTTAAAGGTAACTGAAAGAAATACAACCCACCAAGCCTACATTCCAGAGATTTCAATGGATAACTAGCCCATAACGATATGGAAAACTGCCGGGTCCTTGCAAAACACGTTGAATCCCTCCTTAACTGCGAGGTCCCAATATCCAGATTCACATTTGAAGATAAAACACAAGTCCACCGAGATTCAGCCCCACGCACGAAAGAGGAAATCAGACACATTATCCAATCCTTGAAGAACAATAAAGCGCCGGTGAAGATTCGATATAATAGCTGAATTATGGAAGTTTACTATTGACAATTCTGTGGAAAATTATCGTACATCATGCATGAAATCTGGAATACCGAAATACTTCTAAGTGACTGGACATCTGCCATAATCCACCCACTTCATAAGAAAGGTGACAGAGCCAAAGACCTTCGATGTTAGGCCCCTTTAAACAACAAGCATCATCATCATCATCATCATCATCATAAAGAAAGGTGACAAGTCGGATGTTAACAATTATCGCGGCATTTCCCTCCTACTCATAACCTACAATATTCTCTCGAAAGCTCTTCAAATCAGGGCAGAAGAATTGCTGTATCCAGAGCTGGGTAGGCTAATTACCAAGGAGATTTCAGGAAAGCATGGTCATGCGTAGAGCAGATTATGAATCTGAAATCTGTCCTTTCATATCTAAAACTAAGGAGCAAGCCTTTCGTAGAAAGATCATCGACATTAAGAAGACCTATGATTGAATTGACAGAACTACCTTAATTCACATCTTAACGGAATTTGACTTTGGACGGCAAAACAAGAGCGATCATCCAACAGACACTCACCAACACTATCTCAAAAGTAATGTTCAGAGGGGAGACTTCAGATGCGTTTGAAATACTGACAAGAGTTAGGCAGGAAGGTGGTCTCTCACCTCTGTTGATCAACTGCATTCTTGAGAAAGTGATCCGTGAATGGTTCAGAGAAATTATTTATGAAGAAGTTGAAAACGGAGTCAGATAAGGCCACAAGAACAAGAACGTTTCAATTGACTGTCTAGCATTTGCAGACGATCTTGCGGTTTTCGCTAATTCCTTGGATGTGGCCACGAAGCAAATCAACGAGCTTTAAACACAAGCTGCAAAGGTGGGCCTCCAGATCTCCTTTGAGAAAACGAAATTCATTACAATAAAACTGGCGCCAAGTCAGCTAGGAGGGATTCACGTAAAAGTCAAGCGAGTTGAAAAATTTAAGTATCCTGATGAATGGATAGAACCTAACATGTCCGAAGAGGAAGCATTTGCACCATGCATGAATGAAATTGAAGTGGCTTACCATCTGACTAGAAATGTCTATAAAAGAAGATATATATCTCTGAATGCAAAAATCAAACACTATTGCTCTGTCATCCGGCCAGAGGCTCTACATGCAGCGAAATGTCTCGCCACGTACAAAAAAAGCATGATGGAGAAATTTGAGGATAGGGAATAGAACAGTTTGAGGAAAATCTTAGAATCAGTCAAAGACAATGGCAAGTTTAGGAGACGGCATAACCAGGAGTTGTACTCGCATGTGAAGAAAATAACCGACGTGACGCGGAAAAGGAGGATTACTTCTTATGGTCACATTGCCCAAATTAAGTCAACTCGGTTAACCAACCACATTCTCACTTTCCTCCAAGAGAAAAAAGGCAAAAGGGCATGGTTCAGTGAGGTACAGAAAGATCTGCAGGAGATTGGGATCTCATTTGATGATATCCAGGATCGTGACGCACTTAACAAAAAACTCCAAGAACATAAGAGTTTCCAACCAAAGCCGAAGCTGGAAACTGGAAAGGCATGGACGAAAGAGGGAAAGGAGCAACGCCGTCTACGAATTAAGGAATACTGGACCAACATTAAAGCTCAAAAAAACAGTTGAAATTACGTGGTCCTTACTTGACAGAAACGAAACAAGAATAACAATAACCGTATGGCCTCAGGTACCCTGTTAAGGCATTTTAATTTGACGCCCTTGCAGCGCGTCTACTTCGTAGTTCCGTTTTCCTCTACCAGATGGCAGAGTAAACCGGATCCCTCTCGGGCGATTTATAGCAGAGTTTTATTTAATTCCGTCGGGAAAACTTCAACTGTGTCACCAGAAATCTTTTACATCATTTTCGTATTATCGCAAATACGGGCAACGTCTTTATATTCATTAAACAGTATAGCACACTAAAACATATTTATAGTTTTCTTGATCAAAAATCATACGTCATGCTTCAGTTGCCTTCAATGAAATGTTTACGTAACTGTGCTATTCTGATGGAGGCGAGACGAGACATACGAAAGAGTTTAAAGGCAAGAATGAAACGGTGCATTTCCTTAATTAAAGTGTTGTTCTTTCTACAAGTTATGGATACTTATATACTGTACTTAATTTATTTTGTATTGTGCACTTTTATTATCATTACAGTCCGGATCCATAGCTAAATGGTTATCATGCTGGCCTTTGGTTGTGAGGGTCCTGGGTTCAATACCTGGCCGGGTCAGGGATTTTAACTTTCATTGGTTAAATGCGATGGATCTGGGGCCGGGTGTGTATGCGACCTCTTTCATTAGAATTCATCATAGCTAGAGCCCCATCCTTACAGACATTCAGGCCATTTATGTGCGTCAACTCGGAAGACCTGCACCAGGCATCTTCGGAATCTACACTCCATTATTATTATTATTATTATTATTATTATTATTATTATTATTATTATTATTATTATTGTGCCTTTGCTGGCGGGACCTAGTTTTTACATTGCACTATGTCTTCTGGTATGGGCTAGAGCAATTTTGTTACTTTCATTGATCTGTCTCAGCTTTATCCTTGGCTTTGACAAAATGAGAGTGACAGAGATATGAGTGATGCTAGTAACGCCATTCCTTATGCAGCCAGTCCCTGCTATCAATGGTGTGAAAATATTGCTCATATGGTCTGTTGGTGCATGCATTTCAGTGCGCTTGGCAGACTGATATGTAATAGCAACTTCTGGCTCGGTGAGGAAAGCAACGGGAAACTACCTCACTCCTCATTTCCCTCGTACTTCTCTTCAGTGATGCCTAGGCCATCTATGACCACTGATGGCGGAGCTGTTGAGGATCCAACCAACCTTCGGTCTGAGGACTAAACATACACACATATTTATTTATTTATTTATTTATTTATTTATTTATTTATTTATTTATTTATTTATTCTATAATGATTTGCTCAATATTCAAAACAATCCTCTATATAAATTTTGGAATTCTCGTCATATTACGACAGGTAAACTTCTATAATACCTTTATTAGATCAAAGTAACAATAACTCACTTTACAGTTAAACAGCAAACAATATAACACACAGTTAAGAACTATGAAATAAGACATTTCAAGGATATCCAGATAATCGAAGAAAGTTCGGTAGCGAATCATAACCGTACCTCTTGCATTACAGAGACAGCGCTTTGAGCACCACTATGCTACGAAGATTCTTTCAATGTTGACTCATATGACGGCTTATAGCTGGTGTTTGGAAACTGAAACACTAGACTCTAGAAAAATGAAGCCAATTCGGTAGAATTTCCAAACAGATATTGATTCTGTGCCCATGTGGAATAGTCTCTGCTTGCTTGTTGTTTTAAGGGGCCTAACATCGAAGGTCGTCGGCCCTGGAATAGTCTCGCTAAAGCTCGATAAAATAGCAACACTACACACTTCCCATAACAGTAAATTTTCTGACAGGAATAGAAGCCGAAGGTTTGAATTCTACGAATGTAGAAGATGTATGTATGTATGTATGTTCAGTCCGTCAGCGATGCCGCTGGTGGGATCCTCAACAGCTCTGCCATCAGCTGTCATAGATGGCCTAGGCATCACTGAAGAGGCGTGCTAGGGAAATGAAGAGTGAGGTAGTTTCCCGTTGCTTTCCTCACCGAGTCAGAGTTGGTATTACATATCAGTCTGCCAAGTCCACCGAAATGCATACGCCAACCAACCCTATGAGCAACATTTTCACACCATTCATAGCGGCGACTAGCTGCATAAGGATTGGCATTACTAGCACCGCTCATACCTCAGTCACTTTGATATTGTCAAAGCCAAGGATAAGACAGAGACAGATCTATGAAAGTAACAAAATTGCTCTAGCCTATACCAGAAGACATAGTGCACTGTAAACACCAGGTCCTGCCATCAAAGGCATGGAAGATGTATAGCCGATATTTATGTGGATTTAATTAACATTATGAACATATATGCTAGGTGAAGAAAATTTCAGTCCAAAAAATGACTCAAGCAAAAAATCGGGTTCACTCGGACGCAGGAAACGAACTGTCTATAATATTCTACGATAGAAATTGATGGCCACTATAAATTTCACACTCTGTGACATATGGCTTGAGAGTAAGTATTGTATTCTACACATCCCGTCACAAGAAAGTGGCGTGAATAACTAGATCACCGAGTACAATCACAACTGATTGAAACGAGCACGTTATTATAAGGCATTTCTTGACTAGTTAGAATAAGGAGGTAATACGGAACACTTCTATACTTTTATTTGTTCTGTTAAGTCTTGATTCTGGAGGCTGATTGGATCCTCAAAGAGCACCACGTGATACGCGGTAAAAAGTAGTGCTGGTGGTGATTGTGATGATCGTTTTAGGAGGGAGTAAAACCAGGTAACGGTCCTCTCCACGCGGTTATAAGGAAATAACAAAACCAATGGAAAACCAATGGTGGCGCCATAATGAGGTGTGTTGGACAAAATGAGGAGTGAAGTAATTTCCCATTGCTTTCTTTACTGAGTCAGAAGTAACGTCATAAGGGACACGTTAGTCGTGCTCTGAATGGCATTACTCAACCTGACCTATACCTGAGGCGCTTCCATACTGCCACAGTCATCGATAAGATGAGAATTCTGTTGCATTTTTTTTTTTTGTGGCCTCTGCTAAAAGGCAGATGAGAAAATACTGCATCCAACAAGAAAAATCAATACTTTAAGAATGATAACATTTGCTACAACACTGCTTGATATTTTCCTGATACCGCACAACTTACGCAAGTTCATTGGCGAAGTGTATATTGGACAGGTGCATATTAAAAGATAAGAAACCGAGCTCGATAGCTGTAGTCGCTTCAGTGCGGCCAGTATCCAGTAATCGGGAGATAGTAGGTTCGAACCCCACTGTCGGCAGCCCTGAAAATGGTTTTCCGTGGTTTCCCATTTTCACACCAGGCAAATGCTGGGGCTGTACCTTAATTAAGGCCACGGCTGCTTCCTTCCCACTCCTAGCCCTTTCCTGTCCCATCGTCGCCATAAGACCTATCTGTGTCGGTGCGACGTAAAGCAAATAGCAAAAAAAAAAAAAAAAAAGATAAGAAGTACTGTGACGAAGCACCACAGCACGGGACGAGGAATATAAATCTTGACCTCATTCTTCCGTTGGAAAACACACTCAGTTTTTTTGTGTTAGGAAATATACGTAAGAGTTCAGAAATCATATTTTGTTGCCGAAAACTGTACTCTTTGAATTGCGCTCGTTTTATTGAAGCGGAAGAGAGTACTTAGAGTTAAGGAAGAAAGTTATGCAGCAACTGACGCAGACGGCGCTTCTCTTGTCGCTAGGTTATACGGAAAATTTGCAATTCAAAGTAAGAAGAACACGAAGACGAATAATCTTGTTGCTTTCGAGTTTATCTTCAACATGTGATCCCAACATAGATAGTCGCTTTGACGGAAGGAACCACTGGATTATTTCCGTGTCACCAGTGTTCAGGTAAAGCAAAATTCATGTGCGACAAATGTGACGTAGGCCTGCACCCGAAATGTTTCAAGGCTTACCATTCATACTAGAAAAACAGTGGTGGTATTATGCCTTAGGCAGTTTCTTTGAAGAACTCTACAGAAGTGTGATAGAAGTACAAAAGTTTGAGCCAAAATATGTTTGTATCAACATATGAGCATGTTTCTTGTATGTGAGTGTATTTCTAACTGATATTGTGGCAAAATCAACAATAAAGGAACTATCGTTGTGTTGTACTGGTCTTCTATTATTGAGTCTTTTCTTACTCAGTGTATTTTATCCTTGCATGTGATCCGATTTTCGGATCATTTTTCGGATCGCATCTCCCTACCAAAGAACGCAATATCCTGTGTTCTATGCATAATATATATTTAATGTACATGTAAAACACAAAAAACAAACTAAAATGTGACCAGGAATCTTCATGCACTAATGGGTAGGTCCATACTGAAATATACATATATAATTTGAACTTTGATTGGATCCAATTAACTGGATATTTGCTATTAAAATCTATTTTAATTGATTTATTTCCTGTTTAGCATTTATAATTTTACGTGACAGTGGTGTTCTATTATGCATCAATCACTTGTCACTCTTGTAAAACATTTTGATCTATGAACTTTAATTAGTAACTCTTATTATTTGAACCATCTGCCAGTTTTGATTGGTTGTAAATTTATTTCTATTCATTAAATATTTTCTTTCCACCTTACAAGGTCTTGTCTTCTCAATTGAAATACTGAGTATCACTGGTTACTTGTCAAGCGTTTTGTTTCCTTATGCATGCAGGCCTTTTACTTTTATCAATTTTTTAAAAAGGTGTCTTCCAAATTTTATTTACTCAAATTTTTGCTTTTGGAAGTTCTTTTCGTTTTTGTGGGTGTTCCTTGTGCCAGTACAGTTTGTTCTGATTGGCTCATACAGAGGTATCCCTCTGGTATTGTATTTTACACCGTTGGAAATAACTTCCACGTGTAGCAATAAACTGTGTAAGTATGAAAGTGGGCTCGAAGAATTTTGAAGTTGAATGTTGATGAGTGTTTGGAAAGGACAACTCCCGCGTGACAAGTCCCTTCAAGCTATTTGTCAATGCAGAGTTCCAACTGTCTTCCATTGCACTTCTTAATACCTTTCACACACGAGATGTGGGATACATGGAGAAGCTGAAAGCTGTATCCCATCGTGCCGAGGATCTTGCTAAAATGTCCGCCCTCTCATTTCAAATAGTTCCAGCATGACCTGTTATCCTACTAAAACAGATTTGTAAGTTTCTGGATAAGATTAAACTCCTAATGTTTGAGGCCTATGGGTGTAGATTTTGTTTCTGACCCTATACAACCCTATATATACAGGGCATGGAAGGGAGTGCGATCGAACGTTGCACAGGCACGCGGAGAATTTTCGACCCCATTAACGGTTTAGTATTGTGCACTGTAAACAATAGGTCCCGCCAGGAAAGGATAAAACCAGAAATAACACAGATGAAAGTAACGAGAATTGATGCTGGTAAAAGCACGTGAGAGAAACGGCAGGAAGGTACTCGGAATGTGGAAGATAAGTTAGGAATAACCTCGATGGATAAATCTGGGCATATAAACTGACTCCGGTGGTGGGATCATGTGAGGTGAAGGGAATTGTTAACGTTACTTAGGAGAATATTGGACTCGGCATTGGAAGGTAAGAGAAGTAGAAGGAGACTAAGACGACGACACGATAGCTTATAATGATCTAAAGTGGACTAAGAGATGAGAAATACGAGACGATAGAGCTAGTTACGAATAGAGGATTTTTGAGATATTGAGGTAATTCACAATGGCTAGCAGACTGAAAACTCAGAAGTATAACGGTCTATAATGAAGAACTGTAAATATAAACCTAAAGTTAACTCAGGGTGTATCTTAATTATACCGACAAAAGTCAGGGATGCACTTCGTGTTATGTAAAGAACGATGGTGCAATTGGATTGGCGGAGAACATTTTCTATTCGGGGAAATGATGTTACTGTGTTACTTCCGTACGCGCGATTCAAATAGTCGAACTCGTATTTGCTGTCCCAGAGCGCAAATGGCGAAGCTCGCGAATAACCCTCACGGCCTAGCACCTGAAGCTCCATTACCAGCAGAGGGCGTTCAGTACGCAACTTCATTTGAAGTACAGCTTTGGATTTCGCTGGCCGGCTGTATGCAAAGAAAGGCAACATTGTACAAAAGGTATAGGTCTCATTATTCATTTGTGCTACTACTCGAGCTGTTCGCCTGGAACTTACTTCCGATATGACTGTACACAAATTCTTACTCGCCTTTCAAAGCTTCACCAGTCGTAGAGGAATTCCACACACAGTATATTCAGCCAACGCTACCACCTTCCATGCAGCCAATAAGGAGATCAGAGAAGTACCGGTAACTAATATCCATCAAAAAAACGAAACTTCCCAATACTTTGCAATCAATGGAATTAACTGGAAATCCATTGCTCCACGTGCTCCTTGGTGGGGACGATGGTGGGAGCGTATGATTGGCACAGTTACGCGGTGTATTAGAAAGGTCTTAGGACGCAGACAAGAGGACCATGAAACACTTAACACAATTCCGATAAATTCACGTGCATTACTCCAGGATGAAGGCGCTACTACTTTAACTCCTGATCACTTCCTAAACCGCGGAAGACAATTGCCTTATATCCCCACTGGACCTGAACCATTTGTGCACAAAGACTTGAAACAACAATTTAGATTTCAGCAACAGGTAACAGACGATCTTATGAAAAATTGGACCAAAGAATATCTCTTGGAACTAAGAAACTAACATCATGTCCGACAGTAGGATAACACCCACGGTATCCCCTACCTGTCGTAAGAGGCGACTGAAAGGGGCCTCAGGGGCTCTGAACTTTGGAACGTGGGTTGGCGACCACGGGCCCTTAGCTGAGTCCTGGGGTTGCTTCCACTTACTTCTGCCAGGCTCCTTACTTTCATCTATCCTATCCGACCTCTCTTGGTCAACTCTTTTTCTTTTCCGACCCCGACGCTATTAGGATTGCGAGGGCTAGGGAGTCTTTCATTTTCACGCCCTTCGTTGCCCTTGTCTTCCTTTGGCCGATATCTTCATTTTCCGAAGTGTCGGATCCCTTCCATTTTTCCCTCTGATTAGTGTTATATAGAGGATGGTTGCCTAGTTGTACTTCCTCTTAAACCAATAATCACCACCACCACCGGCAGACACATGGAAGAGCAGTTCCCTTACGAGTGGGAGATAAAGTTCTTCTACAAAACGTCTCACATCGACGTCATATGTGGGAAAAAGCACTCATCCAAGAGTTACGACAAGGACGAGACGGCCACATCAGGACTCTAACACTCCGCACGATTGACGGTCATCAGATTACACGTCCATTGCAGCTGGTCATCCCACTGGAGGTCGACCAGGGTGGGGAGGATGTGGGAGTTTGCATTCTCTCTGACTGTGAATTGTGCTTGTTTCTGAACGTCTGGGACTATTATTAAGATAAGTTGTTGTATCATCCGCAGGGAACGGATTTATATGTACTAATCAATTGAAATATGTACATATATATTTAGTTATTTTTATTGAAATATGGAATTATACATGGACTTAAAATTACACATATAACATTAATTTCTATTTAATATCAAAGTTCAAAGAAGCTAAACAAAGTAGATCTACATGCAACATAACGTTGTACTTCTCATTTTAATATATTTGAAGAACACACAATCTTTTATTCTCTATTACCAAAACAATGGATTACAAAACGTTCTTTTAAGAGCTGGAAAGTGAATATTCTCCTATTATCTCTAACGACAGATTAATATTGACTGAAATTGCGTTCAACATCGGAAGAGGTAATGGGGGCATAATTAAACTTCACAATATCTGCTGGAGTTAAATCCAATGTTAATTTTACACTTAAATCTCCACACAGCATTGCAACAACCTGTGCCATTTCTTCTTATCCAGGGGTCTTTGAAATTACAGTGGCCATATTCATGTTTGCTACATCTGCAACTTTACCTGTACCACAATTTAGTTGTTCCACAGTTTTATTCACAATTTCACAACTTTCAGAAAGTGAGAGATGCGAGTTTTGGAGCCGTTTCAGTGTTTTTGTGATGCATGAAAAATTATGCTGAATGTAAAACATAAGTCATTTCTCACACTTGTATCGCAGACAACTCTGTTCGCAGCTTCAATTGAGGCTGCATCTTCAGTGTCCATGGCATGCAGAACGTTCTTAATACAGTCTATATATTCAACATAATATTCAACCGCTTGCAGCCACGTACCCCATCTAGTTAGAATCGGATTAGGCGGCGATGGAATCTCTGGGTACATTTCTTTCGAAAGATTAACTGTTCTGTGGGCTTTGAGAAAAAAATTTCATTGAGGAAATCAATAAATCTACTTTGGGGTAACTGCCTCCTACCACTTCTGCCACACGATGAAAGGCATGTGCTACGCATGTTAAATGAGTCATCTTTGGATATACAACACATAATGCTTCTCCGGCTTTTATCATATAAGGGGCGGTATCGCTAATAAAAGATAACACTTTGTTATACTTAACGCCCTGTGGCCAGAAGATACCCATAGCCTCACTGAACAGTTTTGCTATAGTTTTGTTATCGCACTTTTCTAGAACATCACAGTGTAAGAGAATCCGTTTACAATAATCTTCGCTTAACAAACCAATGATTACGTTGCCAATTAGCCTGCCTTCTTTGTCTGTTGTCTCATCAATGGAAACCCATATTGGACCGTCTTTAATCTCTTGCCTTATCTTCCGAACAGTTTCATCGTATATGGCTGAACAGTACGTTTTTCTGAACGTTGACTCATCCGGGATGGATCGTTTAGTATATTTTTCGAGGAATTCGCTGAAGCACTGTTATTCAGTTTGAAGAGAGGTATGTCAGCAGAGATGAGAGTACGGCAAAGATCGGTGTTGAACCCGGACGTTACACTGGAAGTTGCTGGTTGTGTCAGAAACAACTGTCTCTGCTTGGAATCTCGTTGTTTGTTAGCCTGGTGTTTATTGGTTGAAACGTGCTGTTGCACAAGGAACCTTTGAGTAGATGTCACTGTACAATGACACAAATAAAATAATATCTTACTGTCAGTTGATAAACTTTCTTCTTTAAATTCTGATACGTAACTTTCCCTGCACACACTGAACGTACAAGAATACCATGATCCGTCTCATTGCTAATTCAAACTGTGAATGACTGGTAGTGAACTAGATGGAGTTATGAAGCAATCAAAGGGAATTCACGAATTACGAACTAATCCGGAAACCACTAGCACATCGTCGATGAATGAGATTTCCCTAGTTACGAAATTATGGCACAGACACAGTCGATGTCACGGTACTGACCGGCTGAACTCCACTACTTCTGGGCTCAACCTCTCTCTTTCTTCGCACGGCTTATCTTATTTTATCAGCCCAGACGTGGACAGGCGTGATAATGACCTGCACATCAGTTGAAATATTAATTTTTCGAATATAGATTTTTAATTTATTTCCCCATTATTGAGAGGACTGCTAATTTAATATAATTTCATACATTGTAACCGAAATATGGACTATATTGATTTTAATGACGAAGAATATGGAACATATGTGCTAAAGTCCAAAATATGGAAAAATATGGAAAATGAATACTCCATTTTTCAGCTCCACACATCACGATTCGTAAAGATAATGCAACTTATAATTAATTTTAGCTTCCTAAAGAGATATGTATTTACCTATAAATCCGTTCCCTGATCATCTGTAACATATAAATTCCTTGAAATAAAAGATGGAAGTACAGTACATAGTTGACTGGAAGTGATCCCCTTTTCATTTAATCTTTTCACTACACCTAGTATGCTTCGTGAAGTTTTTGCAATTTCCCTAGAACTGCATAACCTTTGCTAGAATCCAACCAGCCCCTGTGCTGAAAACCTAACATGCAGACAGACGTACATTGACATTAGGTCCAGAAATGATATGCAAATAATATGCACATTATGTCGACAAATAACAATTGCAAAATTTTGTAGGGAAGCAAATTAATATTACAGATGGTCTTAATGGTAAAACTGGAATTTAGGAAGTCATTTCATTTTCTTTGGCCAGGATGAGTAGATCAGATGGCCGAACACTGGCCTTCTGATTTCAAGTTGCTGAGTTTGATTCTGGCTCGGGCCGGCGGTATTTGGATGTCCTTAAATACGCCACCTCCGTATCGGTAGATCTAACAAAAAGGAAAAGAACTCCTTCGGGACCAAATTCCGGCATTTTGGCATCTCCGTAGAGCGTAAAAATGTATTCAATGGGACGTAAAATAAATAATATTACTCTTATCATTTTATTTTCTGACAAACGTCGGCTTTAGGTTTTAAATGTTCTGTCTAATCACATTTCTTCAATGGTGACTCGAATTGCATCAACAAGTCTCTCGTTAGAGATCCAAAGACGACTCATTATGACAAAGTTTTCACATTACCCCATCTTCAGGCTGAAGTCGGCGTATTGTATGTATTTTGTGTGAAACTGTATTAAACCGCGAGACGCTATTGGAATTAATTCATCTGAAATTGCTTCAAGAATCCGTAAGGATAATTAAATCATGATTCTAACTGAATGAAGTTTAAATAAGTTTCAAAGCCAGTTAGTACGCACTCCCGTTATGTACGGCTGGATATGAAGTTTCTAATTGAAATGCAAATTTAATGAGAGATCTGAAGGCGGACGGAAACTCAGGTTCAGAGAACCTGCTTTGTAAGATGACACTGTCCTTGCGCTTATTCTTCAACTTGAGGAATACATTCATGCAGTAAGAAAAAAAATTAACATAGTAATAATAATTTTCTTTCTCTCCTCTTCTGCGAATTACTTGGGGTCAGCACTTCATACGGATTAAGGTTAGTTTTACAGTCATTCTGACGCCAACCCTAAGTGCAGCGATGTATTCATTATTACGGTTTTTAATTTTTTATTTATTTTTTGATAGTGGTTTAACACATCGAAAATTTTCGGTGACGGAAGAATGGGAGAGGGCTAGGACTGGGAAGCTAGCGGTCATGGCCTTAATTAAGGTACCCACCCAGGACTTTTCTAGTGTGAAAATGGGAAACTATGGAAAACCATCTTCAGGCCTGTTGCACGATGTGATCCGAACCCACCACCTCCCGAAAGCAAGTTCACAGCTACTCGACCCTAACCGCACAACCAATTCACTCGGTTATTACGTATTTCTGTGCTGATTGGCAGTGTTGTGTGTTGTAAATGAGGACGTGTGTTAACATAAACACCACGCCGAGATAGATCAACTGACGTGGCTAGGAGATGAACCTAGAGTCAGCTGAACAGAAGGCCACTACGCTAAATTTCCACCTAAGGCGTCTGATAATAATAATCGTGACCGGGCGAGTTGGTCGTGCGGTTAGGAGCGCGCGTCTGTGAGTTTGCAACTGGGAAATAGTGGGTTCGAACCCCACTGTCTGCATCCCTGAAGATGGTTTTCCATGGTTTCCCATTTTCACACCAGGAAAATGCTGGGGTTGTACCTTAATGAAGGCCACGGCCGCTTCCTTTCCACTCCTAGCCCTTTCCTATCCCATCGTCGCCATAAGAGCTATCTGTGTCGGTGCGGCGTAAGGCAAACAGCAAAATATAAAATAAAAAGTAATCGTGCATAATCTCAGCTACTGCGCGTAAACTTTTTTTTTATTTAGATGTAATTTAGATGCCCGCATGTCAATATTTATACAGTATTTCATATTACTCAACGAGATGGGAGGAATAGTCTTAATTGAGCGACCTTTCTCTGGATTTCCATTTATTTTGTCGAGTAAACACCAAATAAGTGAACAGGGCTTTTTTTATATGCTCTTATAACATGGAGAGCCTACTAGACACTTTTCAGTACAATACGACACTCAGGATGTTAATTTAAAGACAGAAATATGTAAATTCAATACGTACGTAAGTCAGCCCCGTTGTGGATGAGTAACGTTCCTGCCTTTTACCAGCGTTGAATTCCCACCTAGTCAGCGATTTTAATTCTGGATTAATCACTGGAACGGGGCTCACTAAGGCTAGTGAGACCAATTGAGGAGCTGTTGATATGAGGGGCAGTGAACCCAGTTAAATTAAGCCAAGCGATAAGGCTAAGAATATCATCACGCTGACCAAGTGGAATTCCAGTGATGAAAAACATGCAGTCTACGCACGATCGCTGACCAACACAGTCCACACGTAATATCGTGCGTTCCTCGACAATGGCTTTCCAAAAGGGTAACTGGTCTGCGAGATTCGTTGCTATCATGATCTCTTGACTTCATTAGAATGAATGGTTGTACGTAAATCGCGCCCAGTTTAAGTATTCTGTCTATGGGACTACCTGGTCCCCACGAGTCATGGTTCGCCTCCTTCCTTATCAGTGGCCGCTGGACTTTCAACCCGATGAGTAACCGCTGGAATACCGTATACATTGTAATTTACTTCTAGTTTACACTTCCAGCTTTCCCTTTATCATCCTCAGTACTGCTCTAAGGGCCGGTATTATAATGAGGGTTTAAACTGAAGATCGAGTTAAACTGTAACTTGAGTTTAAACCGATGTTGAATCTTATATTGGTAGGCCTAAGTTAAACTGAGATGAAGAAGGAAATATACGATCTTGGTAGCAGTGACTTGCGAGAAAAGATGACTATCGATAATGTTTTGTTTACTTCTTGTAAGTAAAATGGCGGATACAAGCAATAAACGTTGTCCTAATTTTACTTGTAAGGAAATAGAATTGCTTGCGCAATTAGTTAAGAAATATCTATATAGTCCGCGAGATAGATCAATTGACGCGGCTAAATTCCTCGACCCGGCTGAACAGACGGCCCCTACGCTAAATTTTCACCTAAGGCGTCTGATAATAATAATAAAAATAATAATCGTGACCGGACGAGTTGGCCGTGCGGTTAGGGGTTCGCTTCTGTGAGCTTGCACCCGGGAAATAGTGGGTTCGAACCCCACTGTCTGCATATGAATTCCTTCGAAATTCCCATTTTAATAAACATACTACGGGAGGCATAAAACCGCTATGCTATTAGTAGCTGACTGAGGGGTTCTACAGCATGATTTCTGAAGTAGAAGGAAGTTACTTTATTTTCTAAAATTTACTCTTTCGACATTCAAACAGTTCAAAAAAGTCATTTTTAACATTCTTACCTTTTTGTTGCGTGCTTTATTCTAGCACCAATTTGCTAAAATAGGGTTATGGCAGTCTGTTTTGTAAGCCTAAACCTATTTTAAAGCCACTTTTCATTCCACGTATGAAAGTGACGCCCCCTTGCTCGGAAAACTCGTAGTGCCCGTGGTCGTTCAATAATTCGAACCACTTCTTCGAAATCGCTTAGTATTTCTTCAAACACCTCAAAAATATCTTCGAGATCCATTCGTTCTGCCATATTGTAAGGTTATGTATTCTTAAACTTCAGTTTAAACGGTAGATGAGTGGCAGTAAAATTAATCTGTAGTTAAACTTAAGATTAAGTTTTATAATACACGACTAACAGATAAACCGAAGTTTAAACTGAACCAACAGTTTAAACCTCTATTATAATATCGGCCCTAAATATCCTAGTGTTCATTCGGGTGCTTTGTGTGTTTACGCTGTTATTTGTTAGATATGGAAGTTACAGCGACCAGGCGCGCTAAACCATGTGCCCTTTTTGAAGGATAATCGTATACCGTAAAGAAAAGAAGTGAAGAAGGAACTGTGATTTGACGCTGTCGAAAACGAAGTTCAACGCGGTATCGAGGAAGGATTAAGACGAAAGACTGCAGTATAGCCTACTTAATTCAAAAGAACATCAATGTGAAGCTCCGGTTGACCTTCGTTTGGAAGTGTACATGCCACCGAATCAGGCGAAGATGAGAGCACGAGAGGAAGATACTTTGATTTATAAGAGTTAGGTGACCTTCATAATAGGGGGTATCATTTTGTCTGGAAAGTGCGATGCTAATTAGTTAATACATAAATAAAAGGAAAGGATGATGTATTATACACACCTACGTTAAATATTTCAAGTTGTCTTTTGCCATTTAACCAGTTTAATGGCTGATGGGAATCAGTTTGATTGACAGCTAGGGACTCGGCTGGGCGCGATTTACAGGTCATCGAATGAATGTATCTTTTTCTTCTTCTCGATCTGTGGTCTGCAAAATGGCGGACTCCGGTCCGGATGCTGAACCCGATACCTTTTTTCGTGGTCATACGATGTCAAGAGTAAGAAAGAAAACAAAATTACGACTGAAACTGTAAACAAATTATTTTCAGACTAATGTGCGACTTATATGTCACCTGGCATAGAACAACATTTGCTCCATAGATTGCAGTAGGTGTTCATTGTTTCTCTAGTCTGCAGCCTCTTCCCTGTTTCAGTTATTTTTGTTAGCGTTGTTTAGAATTTGCGTGCAGAGCAACCAACAGTTAACTTACATCTGTTTACTCACGACCTGAAGGAGAAAGTATTTTATTTTCCCAAACTTCTCTCGGTATCTTGTAACGAAGGTTTGCTGCGAAAATTTTTCAGATGTTTTGCACCAAATGAATAGAGAATTTGATGAATGATTCATGCAGTTCAACAAATTGCAAGATATTTTTTAGGCTATCGAGGAAAATGATGTACCAAAGCAAATGAATTGTGGAACATCTACATAAATGGAAATGCTACAGCTGGAGATATGATCAGGAAAAGTTGATGTGTCATTTAGGATTTCTGTTGATAGAGATTCTTACTCTAACTAGTCCAAGTTTTCGATATGTATGCTGAAAATGTTAGGGCCAACGTATGTGTTAGAAATTATGTTTTCTACTATGCATTTTATGAAAAATAATTTTATATCCAGAATTACTAATGAACTCTCGATGACCGCTTAACCATTGATGGAATTGCGTGCATTCCAAATTTTGATAAACAGGACATGCCACTTGTCTCACTAATGAGGTTGGGTGAGTGAATGATATATTTCAAGCGCATGTCTTGTCTGAAAACTGAATTTAAAATATGATTTATCTAAAATATTGTTTTTTATGTGAACGAGTTATATATAAACATTCCACTGGTTTAAATTTTAAAATATGCAGGGAAACCCAGTGTTAATACGCAGTATTTAACTTTCCTGTAATTATTATACGAAGTAATCAATCACCGTTAGCAAGGCCAGCACCTTTCTTATTCAACCAAATATTTGGATACTAGAGCTCCCTTTATTGCAATATTATCCCCAATCCGGACTCCAGGAAAAAAAATATTGAAGACCCCTGTTCTAGATCAGATGGATACGTTAGTCTACGCAATTTCTGTAAATGATGTGTAGAATCTGGTATATAGTAACAAAGGACACGATACATTACTCCCGTGCCTTTTACGAGTAGGGAGTCAGCTCGTCCGGCCCCACGGTGTATGGTGTATGTCAAGCCGGCGGCCCTGGGTTCGTTTTCCGGCCGGCTCAGGGGTTTTGAATTGTAAATGATTAATATCCCTGGCCTGGGGGATGGGTGTTTGTGTCGTCTTTAACTTTCCACTCCTCACATTCAACACTTTACACTTCCACAATTTCCAAATACACGCAGCTTCATAACATATGGTGCAAGTAGGGGCAAAAGATCTTTCCAGATCGACGCCCCGAACAAATAGCATTAATAAAAAGGGAGTCAGCTCTGTGTGGAATGTAATGCTGCTTACTTAGAGCTGTGTACACGGTGGTCAGGAAGTGGTTTTACGCACAATGCTGACGTTTTTCATGATCCCGATTTTACCATCATCTGCTGAGTTGGACAATGTACCATCAATCCATGTTACTTGACAAGTGATGCCTTTTCTCTCCTGTGCCATCGCTTGAAACTAACGCGCGGGCTTTTGAAACATCCTGTGTGGGGTGTCACTTTATGCAAAACGCTGAAACCTACAGGCAAGGAATTATTTGCTCAAGAGAGATTGTGCAAAGTAAACAAGCCTCAACTCGGCTGAATGTCTTTGCTACACGAGTTATGACGTCATTAAGGTTTACTTGACGTATCTGGTTCAATTACTGCCAGAGACAAACCTTGCCAGCAAATATTACCATTGACAAGTCGTAAGGAGAGGAAACATTGAACCTTGTCACGCACCGGCGGCTTATTCGTGACCTGCAGCGGTAAAGTAAACACAGTTCCACCATCGCTAATGATTAAACTTCCCATGTCCTGATTAGAGACTGTCTAAATAATGAATGTGGAATGTCTCAAGACAAGGCAGAATAATTCTTAGTTCCTCTTTCAGATCTGACATACTCATGGGATCTAAACGGACAGCCGGTCTGAATGGCTCAGACGGTTGAGGAGCCGGCATTCTGACCCCAACTTCGCAGGTTCGATCCTGGCTCAGTCCGGTGATATTTGAAGGACCGGGCGAGTTGGCCATGTGGTTAGAGGCGCCCGACTGTAAGCTTGCATCCAGGAGATAGTGGGTTCTAGCCCAACTGTCGGCAACCCTGAATATGGTTTTCCGTGGTTTCCCATTTTCACACCAGGCAAATGTTGAGGCTATACCTTAATTAAGGCTACGGCTGCTTTCTTCCCATTCCTAGGCCTTTCCTATCCCGTCGTCGCCATAAGACTTATCTGTGTCAGTGTGACGTAAAATAAATTGTAAAAAGAAAAGGATATTTGAAGGTGCTCAAATACGTCAGCCTCATATCGGTACATTAACTGGCACGTAAAGGAACTCCTGCAGGATTAAATTCCGGTACCTCGGCGGCCCCACAAACCATAATATTGTAGTTAGTGGGACGTTAAGCCAATATTATTATTATTCTAAACGGACAGTGCACTTCTCAGCGAGATGGGTAGTTGCAAGTCTGATTCCTTGACTGAATGGTCAACGTAAGAGTCTTCGGTTCAGAGGGTCCAGGGTCCCTATTTCCTGGGCAGACCGGAGATTTTAGCCGAGACTTGTTAATTCCTATGGCTTGGTGACAGGGTATTTGTGTTCATCTTAGTACACATCTGTTCATATTCACAGAATACAACACATCACCCTAAAAATCACCACACGAAAACACAGCTGTGAATACATCCCACCTCGTAGTGTCGGCGTCAGGGACAACCGCGTGTAGCTGTGAGCTTGCATTCGGGAGGTAGTGGTTTCAAACCACATTGTCAGCAGCCCTGAAGGTGGTTTTCTTGTGGTTTCCCATTTTAACACCAGAAAGAATGTTATTAAGGCCACGATTGTTTCATCTTCACCATAAGACCTGTCTGTGTCGGTGTGATGTAAAATGGATAGAGAAAGCTGGATAAGATCTACATGTATTACTCAGAAGCAGGTCTGAGCATTAGCAATATTCTAATTTAGCTCAGTACACCAATTTGAAAGTTTATCAGTGCAATAATTGCCATTCATTCAGTCTCTCTCCCTCTTCTTCTTCCTTCATCTATTTATTCATAAGGGTTGCCCAAATGAATCCGAGACTTTTATTGGTTTCTGTAATTGTTTGAAACACTTGCACACACAGAGAGTAAAGAGTAATTGGTTCGAGAAAGTTTCCCAGCAGTCTATTTGATGACGGCCGTGGTTGGCAGCATACGGCATTTCGGACTCACCATTCGCTGTGAACTGGCACCCCTTGCTTATTTTTTTTTCCCTCAGGCTGGCTACTGCACAATTGATTCCTGGTGTGCCTGACCTGATTTCGGCACGTCTTTACTCGTCCATAATGCAATTCGCAATGACATTTGAATATTTCACAGCGTGATACGCACACTTTCTTCATGTGACATTATGTGAGAGCTCCGATAACACCGCATACCATCACAAACTGAATAACTAACGCTGGGCAATATTCTGGACGAATTCATAGCACAACCATACCTAACCTTGCGTAAAAAAATTATGAAACCTTATGTTTGGTCTGTTGTACTGTATTGTGCTCAGACCTGGGCGTTATGCAAGAATGATATTAAGAGGCTAGAAGCCTTTGAGATGTGGTGTTGGCGTTGGCTGCAATGGATAAGTTGGGTGGAGAAGAAGACCAACAGTGTTCAAGAACAGAGACAGCTGATAAGCCAGATTAGGAAGAGACAACTTTCTTGGTTGGGACATAGACTTCGACATAGTAATTTGATGGAAATTTTGAAAGGTAATATACCAGGGAAACGCTCTCGTGAAAGACCAAGAAAGACATTCATCACGACATTTCTTGTGAAATTAGGATGCAGGAGTTATGCAGACACAAAATGTACTGCACATGTTCGACCCAGCTGGAGAAGACTTACCATAGGGGCAAACCATTCTTTAGACTGAATTACTCAAAGAAGAAAACCATACCTAGTCACTTTGCTTCCGCATAAATATTAACACTATCCGACGATACCAGATTTCTTTTGGACATGTATAGCCATCTACTGGCGCACGTGTAATGCACTCTTTCCTCGGATAAAGACGCTCCTATATCTACCACTTATCTTTCCCTTAATCCCTCATACCAAAAGTGATGTATAAAACATAAAAATCTGATGAACGAACATATTTACTGCTACAGTACTCTACTTCTTACATCCGTCGATGGTGGGTTAGTTTTTGTACAATTTCAGAAAATTTACCTTTATCAGCCCATCTAGCGGAAACGAGTTGCAGCTGAAGAGACAGATACTATTTCAGACTCAGCTAACAATATTCATTCAGTACAGTGTTCTCATTAAATACCATGTCCGGTTCCGTGGCTAAATGGTTAGCGTGCTGGCCTTCGGTCCGCGGGCTCCCGAGTTCGATTCCACGCCGGGTTGCAAAGTTTAACTTTCATTGGTTAATTCGGATGTCTTGGGGCTGGATGTACGTGCGCTTTCCTCATCATCAGAATCCATCACAGATAGGGCCCCATCCTCAGAGACGCGCAGGTCGTCTGTGTGGTGTCAACTTGAGAGACCTAAATCAGGCCTCTTTGGAGGCCACACGCCATTATTATTATTATTATTATTATTATTATTATTACATACCATTTCCACAAAGATAGCAATGAAAATAAATCAGTAGCGTGAAGAATTCGGAAAATGGAAATTGCTTTTCAACACAAAATGCTTGTCCTGGAACAGTAAAATTCGTCATTACTTAACAGGGATCGAAGCTGAAGCTTCCGAAACGCTTAATTTATATCATAAAATTTAAAGGAACATTAGATATTAAAGAGAAAAATCTCAGGGTCCAGAATTAAAAATGGAATACATTACCCCAAACTGAACTCGGAAATATATTTTAAAACATCTAAACTTACTGATTCAATGAGACTGTTACGAATTCAATTTTTAAGCCATTTGGAAAGAATAATACCAGCCTTACTTATCGAATACACAAATTTCTGAAAATCAAACGTACAAGATCAAAATGTTATAAGCAAGTAGAGAAAGACCTCACTGAATTAGAATCACCAAATCTGCAGTATAGAAATGTAATCAGGAAAATTTTTCACACAAGAGGATTTGAGGAAGATGAGAAGAAACCAACACGACGCACTTGGTCCGAGGAACAGAAACTACACCAATCGACGAAAATGAGGAACTGTTGGGCAAGGGGGAAAGATCAACAAATGTTGATTCCGCGTGCTCCTAAGTGACCCATTCGTGCAAAAGAGGAAGAAGACCATGTCCATCTCTTTGGCTGAATGGTCAGTGTAGTCGCCTTCGGTTCAGAGGGCTCCGTGTTAGATTCCCAGTCAGTTATACACTGACTGACAGTGACAATGCAACACCAAGGAGGAGTGGTTCGAAAGGGATGAAAGTTGGGGAAAAAACAGAGACGGCACGGATGAATAATTGATGTTTATTTCAAACCGATATGCAGGTTACACAATGCGCACGGCATCGACTCAGTAGGATGTAGGGCCACCGCGAGCGGCGATGCACGCAGAAACACGTCGAGGTACAGAGTCAATAAGAGTGCGGATGGTGTCCTGAGGGATGGTTCTCCATTCTCTGTCAACCATTTGCCACAGTTGGTCGTCCGTACGAGGCTGGGGCAGAGTTTGCAAACGGCGTCCAATGAGATCCCACACGTGTTCGATTGGTGAGAGATCCGGAGAGTACGCTGGCCACGGAAGCATCTGTACACCTCGTAGAGCCTGTTGGGAGATGCGAGCAGTGTGTGGGCGGGTGTTATCCTGCTGAAACAGAGCATTGGGCAGCCCCTGAAGGTACGGGAGTGCCACCGGCCGCAGCACATGCTGCACGTAGCGGTGGGCATTTAACGTGCCTTGAATACGCACTAGAGGTGACGTGGAATCATACGCAATAGCGCCCCAAACCATGATGCCGCGTTGTCTAGCGGTAGGGCGCTCCACAGTTACTGCCGGATTTGACCTTTCTCCACGCCGACGCCACACTCGTCTGCGGTGACTATCACTGACAGAACAGAAGCGTGACTCATCGGAGAACACGACGTTCCGCCATTCCCTCATCCAAGTCGCTCTAGCCCGGCACCATGCCAGGCGTGCACGTCTATGCTGTGGAGTCAATGGTAATCCTCTGAGCGGACGCCGGGAGTGCAGGCCTCCTTCAACCAATCGACGGGAAATTGTTCTGGTCCATATTGGAACAGCCAGGGTGTCTTGCACATGCTGAAGAATGGCGGTTGACGTGGCGTGCGGGGCTGCCACCGCTTGGCGGCGGATGCGCCGATCCTCGCGTGCTGACGTCACTCGGGCTGCGCCTGGACCCCTCGCACGTGCCACATGTCCCTGCGCCAACCATCTTCGCCACAGGCGCTGCACCGTGGACACATCCCTATGGGTATCGGCTGCGATTTGACGAAGCGACCAACCTGCCCTTCTCAGCCCGATCACCATAACCCTCGTAAAGTCGTCTGTTTGCTGGAAATGCCTCCGTTGACGGCGGCCTGGCATTCTTAGCTATACACGTGTCCTGTGGCACACGACAACACGTTCTACAATGACTGCCGGCTGAGAAATCACGGTACGAAGTGGGCCATTCGCCAACGCCGTGTCCCATTTATCGTTCGCTACGTGCGCAGCACAGCGGCGCATTTCACATCATGAGCATACCTCAGTGACGTCAGTCTACCCTGCAATTGGCATAAAGTTCTGACCACTCCTTCTTGGTGTTGCATTTGCTCTGTCAGTCAGTGTATTTTAGCCTACAATGGTTATTTCTCCTGGCTCGGAGATTGGGTGATTCTACTGCCCCCAAAATCCCTACGACTCATACACCACACAACACTATCCTCCACTACAAATCACACATACACAAATTCACACACGTGGGACGCAAGTCAACCTCGTTCGGGATCTGCCTTATAAGGGCTGCATCAGGCTATCAGTAACCATACCAAATTATTATTAAATACCCGAAGCTGTTTATGCTTAAGAAACGCACAATTTGCATCATAAAAACTTAAAGGAGGGTCTGTAAGGGGGTAGTGATGTGCATTTGATAACCTGTCCTACCCAAATCTCAACCTCACCTGCCCATAGTGCAGTAACCTGCTTTTACTGACGAGGCTTTGGGGACCGAGTCATGGTGGTATAACCATTCCATCTCAGTACTGAGGAAATGCAGTACCATGCAGCTGGTTCAGAAGCTGAAAGGTGACAGACCCACCACTGAACTTACCTCCTCCTTGCCAACAACTAGTTGGGAGGACATTTCCTTGCTTTCAAGTCTAACAAAGATGCAATTGCAGAATGGGAAAGCCAATTAAAGAAAGCACTACCCCAGGTGGTAGCTCGGAAGAGAAATCCACCTTTACGTTATGCAATGCATCGGGACCTACGGTTCTGGGGAGTCCCGACGTTTACAATAAGGGTTAGTCGGTGCGTCCTTGGAATCCTTCCCCACTAGAGTTCGAACAGAAGTATTACAGCATGAATAAGGCTTATTAGTGGAAGAAATAAAAAATCCTGAAGTTTGCCAAATGGAATGTACGAGCTATAGCTCATAAAGAGGAACAGCTAGAAGACATTTTGGCAAAAAGAAATCTCAATCGCCATAATGTCAGAGACCAAAAATAAACTACAAGGTAAAAAACAGACACAAATTTACCTACAGTTTAACGTCGGCAAAACTTCCGAAAACCGAGCACAAGCAGGAATAATGATTATGATACGTAAACGGTTTAAATCTTGCATTACAGATTACACTTGGAACGAACAAATAATAAAGATACGCACTGGCGTAGCCAAGGGAGGGGGGGGGCAGGGGGGCCGGCCACCCACAAAATATTTCCTGAAACTAGGGAGAGGATCAGCCGTTGTTTTACGTACGGTACGAACAACTTTAAAACGTACGTCGAAATGTTAATTTAACGTAGCGACAAGAATCTACTAGCAGGGTTCTATAGGGCCATACATAATTCTCCATATTTGTACTGCTTGAATGAAAGGAAGACACTAAGGATTGTGATGCGCGGGGATATTTCCCTGTAGAGGTCTCACTATTGAGAATGTAACCGTGTGTTGAAAACTGTCAAGACATGAATAAAAGGGGCAATTAGCAAGGGATTACTCAGTAGGGGGCCGGAACGTGACCACCGATATAACGGGGGCGACGGCCAGAAACAGTTGCTAGCTTACAACATCTTGTCAGCTTTTGCATATCGGTTCCAGGAAACAACAATGTCCTAGGGATCCTCGGGTTGTACCGTGGTTGAGAGATGTGCTGTGTTTAAGTTCCAGCGTTGGGAAGACTGTGACAGGATTGTGAGCTGCACGTTAGTTCCTCATTTTGTGCCATATAAGTAACTTTCTTGAAGAGGGACCGTTTTGTCACTGAGAAGCCAACACTATGTGATCCTCGGTAAGTTAAAAAAGTTTTTTTTATTCTTACAGTAGCAAGACAATCGCGGATGCGTGCCTAAGTTCGATAGGTAGGCCTATATATTTTGTCAAATGCCCGGGGACTGATTGGAACCTCAAATGGCACCATCAAAAGTGCGGGTAACTATGGTTCTATCTTCTCATCAGGACGGCCCAGGCTTGAATCGCAGTCGATGCATGAAACATTTTTTAAATGGGAAGTCACGTTCTATTGATACGGATTCTACTTAAAACACTAGATCCCGTCCCTTACCTTTCTTTATATTTTTGAGCCAGAACCACATCATTTATAGTGGTGTATTTCGAGTATCCAACCATTATTCGGACTTACCTTGTACCTTAAATGGTGAGTGAATGCAGTGGCGTACCCACAAAATAATTTCAGTGGCCGGTAGTGTGGATACAACTTTTCCTTGGAAGGGGTTGTGAAAATATTTTTTATTTTTGATTTAGAATTTGCTTTACGACGCACCGTAGGTCTTATGGCGACGATGGGAAACGAAAGGGCTGAGAGTGGGAAGAAGCGGCCGTGGCCTTAATTAAGGTACAGACCCAGCATTTGCCTGGTGTGAAAATGCGAAACTACAGAAAACCATCTTTAGGGCTGCCGACAGTGGTGTTTGAATCCACTATCTCCCGGATGCAAGCACACAGCTGTGCGCCCCTAACCGCACGGTCAACTAGCCTGGTGGATATGAAAAGAAAGGCGGTCTTACCGAGTGCGGTGACGGATCTTCAGTAGATTTTGTTGGTTTTGATTGTTACCATGTACAATCATAGCTTCTGTACTTTTCACATAAACCTGCTGTATTATTGAAACTGTTCGTACAATTGATAATATCGTTCTTCGTTTGTGAGGAAGTAGAATCTTCATTTAATTTGTCTTCTTAAAAAAAGGAACCACTTAGGTACTATACCCCGTGAAGGTGACTACCTTCCAGGCCGTAGATATTTAGATTACGGGAGACTCAAGGAAAACTCTACTGCACCCAAAATCAAGCCTGTATGCACCTCATCCCATGCCTTTCTTCACTCTGTCAGTGCCTGGAATCGAATGCAGGGTGCCTTAAGTCAAATTCGAAAATAAGGATACCTTAAAGTAACCAGCCGGCCCCACGGTGTAGGGGCCTGCCTCTTACCGGGGGCCCCGGGTTCGATTCCCGGCCAGGTCAGGGACTTTTACCTGAATCTGAGGGCTGGTTCGCGGTACACTCAGCCCACGTGTTTATAATTGAGGAGCTATCTGACGGTGAGATGGCGGCCCTGGTCTAGAAAGCCAGGAATAACGGCGGAGAGGATTCGTTGTGCTGACCACACGACACCTCGTAATCTGCAGGCCTTCGGATTGAACAGCGGTCGCTATGTAGGCGATGGCCCTTCGGGGCTCTTACGCCATGGAGTTTGGTTTGGAAAAGTGAACAGAGAAAGAAGCGACACCCCTGCAAGTCTCCTTAGCTTCCAGCAAGTTCTTCTGTCCGGCCTCGTGCATTTAGTAAGAAAACGTACGCCTTAATAAATGCTCCTCATAAAACCTTTGTAAAAAAAATACTAACTGCATCTACGATAATCACAAACGCCTTCTTTTCATGTGGCTCAGTTGGTTGAGTCGCTGTCCTTCTGAGTCTGAGTTCGCAGGTTCAAATCCCGGCTTGAATCGGTAACCCTTAAAACGGTGTTGAAATGGCAACAGCTCAGTGTCGTTGGTTTCTGGCACGTTAATAAAAATTATACATACTATGACCGTCCAATGGCAAGTGAGTCAGCTGTTGAGCCATTGAAGGTCATGCTAAAGAAATGATTAACAGGAATTACTCGGAAATACGTCCAGTTGGGTCAAATACCTGGAATAACTCGCTCATTCAGACAGGAAATTGGATGGATATAAGATGAGGAATGAAATTCCTAAGCTCAAAACCCCGTGGTCACCGGACGCTTACAGTCACGAAAGATTATCTTATATGTGAGCAGAGATTAGCAAAATAAGTTTACATTCTCAACAGTATTAAGAAGTCGACTATACGATATTCAGGTCCAGCGATGTCATGGAGGAGGCCATGAACTGATGCTGTATGTTAGAGGATCAAGACGGCGCTGAAGAGGTTAGGTCGATTACATACGTCGTAAAGACAATGGTGAAGTGTTCCTTTGTACATCTTTCCAGTTAGATGGGATGACGTTATCTTGGAATTCACATTCGAACTGTCAAAAACAGATGGAAGAGAGGTTACAAGTCAGTGAGTTGAGCCTAACGTATGAAATGCAGACCGATATTATTAGCATAACAATTTTAATGAACTTTTGTTTTATGAACAATTGTATCGCATAAAAAAACGGAGATTGAAGGTTGAACTGATAGTAATTAGCACGTCTTTAAAGGGAACGTCTACGTTAGCAGAACTTAAGAAGAAATATTAGAGAACGTTATAAAAGATCATATTACTGTATCGAATAGCGATCTGAGGTTTTAATACTGAACAAGGAGAGTTTTCGAAAATAATTGTGAGATATTGTAAAACGCCTGCGTCACTGTGTTAATTTTGTTTTCCTAAGTTTCAGGTCCATGCACTCAAAAATGTATGAAGATTTTTCCAATAATGTAATGATGGAAATGAATATGAAGGCTTAAATAGTCCAATATCCTAACAGGCCCGGGAAATGATGCCGAAGTGAGGGCCAAAACTATGATCAATGGAGCAAAGGACTGAGAGCGGTATCACATAATCTTCACCGATAAGTACCAAGATTTCATTTTCTTTACCCTATTTTCTTGTAGTTGCATAGCTGTAGAGTAGAGTGTGTTTTTCTTTCATAATGAAGTGACGTAAATTTAAACAACTTGAGTGACCTAATGCGACTGTCATTAGTGCCCGGTTACTTGTGATTACGGTTATGTCCGAGGTTGTAATATTAAGATCATCTGTTATACGCAAGATTTAGCTTGTAAATGTCTTACCGCGAGTTACTCGGAATTTTCTTCACGTTTACGGTGAATGGAAGAAGGCGTTGTCTTCATTAGTGAACCATACTTGTGTTGCACGAATACTTCGTGAGGTGGTTTTATTTTAATATTTATTTGTAGAAGGTCTTCTGCATGATAATACCATACGTGTTTATTGCGTAGTGGCGAATGTTTCGTGATATTAGTGTTGCGTTGATTGTGACACATTGGTGATGATAAAAAAAGACTCTTCGGGAATGCTTGCGAATTCTCTTGGATAAGTAAAGTGTGAATATGTATGGTGTGCTTGAATATGGTGAATAATAAGGACAGGGTCGTCTATAAAGTGTTTTATGATGAATTAATGTTGTTATGGTAAGTGGTTCGTTGAAAAAATAGATAATGGGAGTGTGATAAATAATTATTTGAGATTTAGAGATGGATTTAAGCGCTCGCCATACAATTAAGAACCCAAAATAGGCAAGCAATTGTGTCGTTGTTATTCTTGCGGTGTAAGATGTCCGAAGGTCGAGAATAGGGATTGACATATGATCATCGAAACACTTCTTTTTGCGATGAGATACGATGCAGATACCACTTAATTTTAGGGAATGGTCACTAATTAGACGTCTTCAACATTTAATAAGCATAATATGTGTGAAGTAGAAGGTCGTATTTATTGAATTATTGTCACCTGGTAGTAGATTGTATTCTTGCGTAGTTGCTTATAGGATGTTTCCTGTAGATAGTGTGCCTGCAAGATTTTTCTTTCAGGAGGGCAGTGCCGGTGGAAGCAGATATTGTTAATCATTCTTATGGATCATTGATTATTTTGTAGCAGCTAGATATTGTGTTTTATTTAAGTGGCTGATACGGATTTCTGGGACATGCTGTTGTTGATTGAGTTATGTCATTATGAGATCCAATTATTATGTGGGTTTTCTACACTGTGTTTGCACTTTATGGATACTCATATTGAAACTGGTCACCATTAGAGAACTCAAGTTGGTTAGCAATTAGGCAATTTCTGAGATAACGGATAAAATGTAGGGTATTTAAAGATGAAATCTTGGATAATTTATGGTAAAAGCAAGTGAAATATTTTGAAATATTTTGAAATGTTTGAAATGTTTGAATGAAATTTTATTCGATTCTATTATTCGTTGCGGGCGCACAATTAATGACAAATAATGATGATTTGCCTTCAGCAAGTTCTGTATTCGTTTCCATCAAGTTCGTATTTTCAATTCAATTAAGATTTAAATAATGATGGATTATAAGTATTTAGCCAACAGAGACTTTCGTTCGTCTATCTAGCTATTATCCAATCATCATATAATGTGTTATTATTGTATTGATTTAGGTTTGATTTCATTAAATTGGAAAAAAGTCCTTCCAAGAAACTAACATTCGTTTTTCTTATTTAAATGAGACATATTTAGCCTTGCGTAGTTTACTGAATATTATTATTACTATGATCGTGAACATCATGCGTCAAATGCTAGTCAAACTGCATAAACATTAGTTGAATGTCCATGCCCTGGGTGGAGAATTATGCGTCACGACTGACTCTGGCCGAGGCTTATCACAAAACCTACGAACCTTCAATATCCCCGGGCAATGGACGGGTGTAATACGAATATTAGCATCACAAAACTCTAACTTTATACTACTATATTCTGTATCCCAGGCTTGCGAGGGAAGTAATTAATTTACTTTACGTCGCACCGACACAGATAGGTCTCATGGCGATGGTGGGATAGGAAAGGCTTAGGAGTGGGAAGGAAGCGGCCGTGGCCTTAATTAAGGTACAGCCCCAGCATTTGCTTGGTGTGTAAATGGGAAACCACGGGAAAACATTTTCAGGGGTGCCGACATTGGGGTTCGAATCCACTATCTCCCGGATGCAAGCTCACAGCTGCGTGGCTCTAACCTTGTTTGAAACTAATAGGACAAAGTAACCCTACATAGCATATGTTATAACGTGTACTTTTCTTTACCAACTAACAAAATATCTATACCAATACGCTTTACATTATTTATTTATTTATTTATTTATTTATTTATTTATTTATTTATTTATTTATTTATTTATTTATTTATTTTAGTGCCTTCAGTTCAATGGCGAAGTTAGAGATCCAGGCCCTCTCGTACACTTAAACCACATACTAATCAGAATCTTAAATAAAATACTGAGATACTTAAAATAATTAAAACTACATAAATTAAGAGAATGGAAAATAAATTTAAATAAATTACTAAATTAATATTAGAACTAATTAATATTATAAACTCTTAACAATGGCTAATCCGCAGGAACGCACACATTCATACTTCAACCATTCAGTCAGCTGTCCTCAGCAGGTAGTCTCAGCAGGTGACCTTAAATCGTGTTTAAAAACAGCCACTTTCTCTGACCTGAACTGGCAGGAAATTTCATAATCTGGCGACAGTCACCACAAATGATCTATTAATTTTATTTGTGCGTTGCAGTGGAATAGAAAGATGAATTTAGAAGAAATATACATTGGCTGACTTTCAGCTACCACTCTGATCACCATCGTTAAAGTGTGTAGCTGCCGACGTTTATCAGTCATCACCCATGAGATGTGATGGGGTGATATGAACGTTGTACCCGATATTGTAAATAAATCGCAGGCAGGTGTTCAGTGCTCGTTGAAGTTTAAGGGTTTCTTCTCTCGTCATGTCAACTAAAACAACGTCACAATAGTCAAGAATAGGGAGAATGAGTGTATGTGTTAGTTTGGCCTGTAGCTCAAATGGAAATACATCCCTCTGCCATTTAAGAGGGTGAAGAACTCCAAAATTCTTTTTACGTATTTCTTTCGTGTGATCAGACCAATCAACTGTTTCATTCATTATTACGCCCTGATTTTTAACCGTTTTACTGTAGGGAATAATGTTACCATTCAGTAGAATAGGCGGGATTGTGACATTGTTTGAGCAGCTCAGTAATTTTTGTGATCCAGTTATAATTGGCTGATATTTTTTTGCAGTTTAGTGCAAGAGAGCTTCGTTGTGCATATACACTGAGTCGTCGGAGGTCGCTGTTAATATTTTGTTTTGCAGTGACGATATATTTGAAGATCGTCAGCACAGAGGTGTTGTGTGTTATTTCCTGTCACAGATAGTATGTCATAAATACAGAAAATTAGGGGCCTTAGAATACTGCCCTGTGGGGCAACACTAAGTTTCATTTTCCATTTAGAGGCCTTACGCTGTTGACGGTTACTCCAATAAGAACAAAAAACCTTAATTGCAGCCAGGTCGAAATTTAGCAGTTCCATTTTCTTTATCACAGTCGGAATTACTATAGTGTCAAAGACGCTACTGAAGTCCAGAAGAATACGTATAGTGAGCAGTCCTTTGTCCATAGCGTTTCTAATGTCTTCGATAACCTTCAAAAGTGCTGTCGCGGTACTGTGAACCTTCTCAAATCCAGATTGCAAAGGGTCCAAAAGAGCATTTTTATTTAGGTATTCCAGAACTTCCTCGTATACTAAACGTTCAAAGTCTTTAGAAAGCGCAGGGAGTACGGACATAGGACGATAGTCAGAGGGTGATTGTGGGTCTAAACTCTTATGTACCGATATAATATTGGCTGTTTTCCAGACAGTAAGGAAAGTTCCGTTTAGTAAATAGTAGTTGAATATGTGCGTCAGTATAGGCGAGATATCACCCATAATGTTATGTACAAAAGTAATAGGAATATCATCTACACCTGTAGTCTTTGATTTTATCGAGTACAAAGTCTTTTAACCTGATTGTCTGTGACACTGTGAAATGTGAATGGTGGATTAGCTGGAGGGGAGAGCGATGAGTCGGTGCAGTTTATTTGGATAGGTTGAATATTTATTCTACTCTGATGTTTTCCTATTCCCAGAGCTCTCTAAGTTGGTCCCATGCGCGATTATTATTTTTTTTTTTTGCTAGGGGCTTTACGTCGCACCGACACAGATAGGTCTTATGGCGACGATGGGGTAGGAAAGGCCTAGGAGTTGGAAGGAAGCGGCCGTGGCCTTAATTAAGGTACAGCCCCAGCATTTGCTTGGTGTGAAAATGGGAAACCACGGAAAACCATTTTCAGGGCTGCCGATAGTGGGATTCGAACCTACTATCTCCCGGATGCAAGCTCACAGCCGCGCGCCTCTACGCGCACGGCCAACTCGCCCGGTCATGCGCGATTAGAATTTAAGTTGTTAGCTAAATTCCGAAAATACAGTATATACATTTTTTTTTTAATTTCTGATTAACTGCTTTGTGCGATTTCTTAAGATGCGGTTAGATTCGAAGTCTGTGTCATCTAGGGTTTGTTTATAATGTCGAAATAACGAGTCACGGTGGGCCATCATTCTCTCGCCTTTATCATCTAGCCATGGACAGGAAGGACGAGAAACCTGTATTCGACGCGCGTGTGTGTGTGTATATATCTTTGCCGCATTATTTGTATAAAATGTCACTTCTTTATTGCTTATCACATGGCCATTATTATAATAACATTACCGTATTTATTCTAAACCAGAATATTGCATCCTTACTCAAACTGTTTATTCTTGCATTCATTTCACTTGTACTCGGAATATATGAAATGCTGCAGTTATGTTGGGATGGAAGTAACAGAGGTAACCGGGGAACGGCGGGGTTGTCGTCCAAGGAGTCCAGACACCCCAGGAGTTTTAACGAATGTCCTTTTATTGAGCATTTTATATATAATGTGCATTAATATTAGCTTCCGGAGTCCGACTCATTGGCTGAATGATCAGTGTTGAGGCCATCGGTTCACACCGTCCCGGGTTCGATTCCCGGCTGGGCCTGAGATTTTAATCGCATATGATTAATTCTTCTTGTGGGGACTGGGTGTTTGTCCCAACATATTAATATTCAGGCAACATACCACACTACCAACCACCAAAGAAGCAACACTGATTACATCCCTCTATATAACGTTGGCGTCGGGAAGGCCTTCCGGCCGTAAAACAGGGACAAATCCACATGTGCGACACAGTTCGCACCCGCGACCCAACAGTTGTGGGAAAAGCGGGCGAAGAAGAAGAAAATTATTATTAGCTTCCGGAATCCGCACGAATCCACCACTCTTACTTGGATCCAAGGACACTCATTTCCATTTTCGGTATTCTACACCACCTAAATATGGAAGTTTGGACACCTACCAAAATAAAATTCTGGATGAATGCCCGCCCCCCCCCCCAAAAAAAAAACTGAAATCCTGGCTACGCTACTGAAGATCCGTCTGACCATATCTAAGATATACCTGTCTGTAATTGGAGTTTATTCCCCAGTAGAAGGTGAAGAAGACAAAAATGAAGATTTGTACAACAAACTGCAACAGGTTTTGCATAAAATTAATAGGAATGATTATCGCTTATTGACGGGTGACTCCAATACAAGAGTTGGTAATACGAAAGTGTGACAGTCAATTGGCACATTTGCAGAACAAGTCTGTAACAACAACAACAACAACAACAACAACAACAACAAGGGAAATGGATATTGTTTTCAATCACAGAGACTTCCATAAATACACACTGGAGCCAAGAGGCACGAGATTAATATTAGATATCAAGCTAGCAGAGATGGTTTTAGATACAAGAGATTTTCGAAGCCCACAATTAGAAACAGATCACTATCTACTAATTTGTCCCATTATAATAAAACCTCGTTGGTATAGTAAAATGAAGAAACCAACAAAATCAAATACAAACTTTCTCTCTACAAAGTGCCACTTCTTCATGAACCTAGTATTAGATGGCTCTACCAACAACGACTGGCTGAATCATCTCCAACGGTAGAAAATGTTGAAAAGGAATGGAGACACCTAACAACCATCTTAAAACAGGCAGACAAAGAGAGCCTTGGCACCAAAACGAAGTAGCAGAGGAACAGAGGACTTAGAATTTGGGATGAAAACATCAAAGAAATTATCAAAGAAAAACAGAAGACCTACAGGAAGTACTTATGTACCAAGAAAGATGATGAAATAGAATACTAGAGAAAGCGAGCAACTACAAAGAGAGAAGTGTGTAAGTACCATAGGAGGAACTGGGAAGAATTTGTATCCCATTTAAAAAATGGCTTAACTAGACCTCAACCACAGACTCACAAAATTCTGAACAATTTATATAAGGAAACACAATCTCCTGCAACACTTGGTCAGATCACTTTCCAAATTTATGGTCAAAGAATGTGTCACCCATTTAGACACTTCACTCAGACAATCCACACATCGAACGCATCACAGTGGCAGTCCTCACAACACTTCAGTGCAATAAAACACCTGAGGAAGATGGCTTAAATTTGGAGTTATTCGAATGTTCATGCGGATCTTTACAAGAAAGATTCACCCAGTTCCGAAATGGAATTTGGAAAGGAGAAGACCCAGCTAAAAACTGGAATAAAACAATAGAAAGGCGACAAACATGACTGAGAACTATGGAGTCATATGTTTGTCACATTCTGGTTATAAAATATATGCCAACATTGTTAAAAATAAACTATACAAACATTATGAGAACATTCTGGGAGAGGAACACTTCGACTTCAAAAAGGGAAGATCTTGCTGCGATGGCTATTTCACAATGAAAATATTTCTAGAAATTTAATTTAATTTAAGGGAATTTAATGTAGGAACACACATTGGCTTTGTGGACTTCAAAGAAGCTTTTGATAAATCATACCGCAATACCTTACTTAATATTTTAATATCTGATCACACCCCACAACACATGGTACAGAACATAAGAAACCTTTACATACATAACCTGATTTCCGTAAAGGTCAACGATAAATTATCATCGTGTAAAACAGTAAACATAGGAGTAAGACATAGTTGCGGTCTTTCCACTCTCCTGTTCATAATCTATATGAATGCTCTCATACGAGAATTTTGGGTAACAAGACATGGTTCAATCCACATTAAGAGAAATCTACAACTGGACACAATATTATTTGCAGATGACTTAGTTCTGGTCGCCACCTCAGAAGATGAGTTACAGCGTTCAATGTATAACCTAAACCTAGTCTCAGAAAATTACTCAGAGGAAATATCCCATGAGAAAGCTTCTCTGACCTTCTCTGGCAAGGAACCAGTAAGAAGATCTACTTAAATAATAATATTTTATAAAGAGTAAATTATTTTAAATATCTCGGCTACAAGCTGTCCTTCCTTGAAGAACTGGACATGCGCGAGAAAATCTCCAGTTTCAACAGATGTTTGGTAATCATCAATAAAGTTTTTAGACCATCATTAGTTCTAAAACACACTCGTACAAGAAGAATCTACGAGACTTTGGCAAGACCTGTACTTTGCTATGGAAGTGAAGCATGGACGCTGAGGAAATGCGATGAGAGAAGAGTAACTACAGCTGAAATTAAATATATGCGGGGAACAGCAGGAATCACAAGTAGAACGCAAAAGAAATACAGAAGTGCTGAATGATCTTAAAAACAGACCTGTGTTGGAATACATATATGAATACCAGATAAATTGGACAGAATACCAAAACAGGATGGACAGAAGCAGGATCCCTGAAGCAGTCATAAACTACTGCCCCAGTGGGAAGAGAACTCTGGGACGTCCCAGGGAGAGACGGCGTGAAAATACAAATCTTTTGTATAGACCATAACAGTTCTTCTGTAGGACTAATACATGAAAGGATGATGATGATGATGATGAAAAATTGAAGAAATATTTAGAGATTAAAGATAAGAAAATCATAAGAAATATGTTAGGGCCTAGGAAATTTGTGAAATATTTAATAATGATGAATATCTCCGTTAGTATTCCTCGTATGGTAACATACATCCAACATAGAAGATATAAAATTTTATTTTGCGTAAGAATTATTACGTACGGTTTTTGAATGTAGCTATTTTAATACTGATGTCACATTTACACAGACCGGTCTTATGGTGACGACATTAAACGACCGTAGCTTTAATAAAGATTTTTCTGAGGTTGAAAGGGGAAACCACAAAAACGACCTTCACGGCTGCCGAGAGTGGGGTCCGAATGAACTATTTCCTCATTGAAAACTAGCAGCTAGTCGACCCGGAACGAGCAGACAAATAGCTAAGTAACGCAGATAATATTAACACAGAAACGTGACATTTCCGATTTAGGCTCTCTTAATATTGCTGCGCCAGTGTATACTAACCGAACAATATATAATCTAGTATACAACCCGACATACCGAGTTTTCAAGAAATTCTTTCAGCCCATTCACCTTTAGTGGGACAACAAATAAACAAACAAACCAACCAGCAAACAAATAACCTGAACCCAGTTTTGACTTTTGCCCACCAAATTCTCGACAAATAGAAATTAAGAGGCAAAAATGTTAAAGTGTACAGACAATATATAAATCAATCTGTAAATGTACAAGCCGTATAAAACTCAGATCTGATAAGACTCTGTCATTGTTCAGTCTCAGAGATTTTCTAAAGTATTCTAAATCGAAGTAATGTAAGCACTCTGGTATTAATTTTTAATCCGAACTGTGCCTTTTATCACATGGCTCATTCGATGATTGCACCACATTACTGAAAAATACGACTTTTAAAAACTTTACTCTTAGCATTTGTAAAGCACTCCACCACTCAAATATATTGGAAAATACTCGACCGCATTTTGGAATAGTGATATATAGAAGCGCACAGAATTCGTGAACGAGGATAGATTGCTACATCGGCAATAACTTTCCCGGGGCAGTATCTGAAAAGTGAATTGGATATTGATTGCTATGTCTGCAGGGAGATCTCCTTCTCGTGCGGTTTGAGATAAATTTAAACACGTTATCGATTATTCCAGAGCAGTACATCAAGTATGTTGCAGTGCAATGGTAGTTGCAATCATGTTAATGGATCTTCAGCAATCTCTCATGGTAGAGACAAGTTAGTGCAGGTCTTCTATAGTAATTTGATCTGCTTGAGTTGACATTCACTAACAGCAGCGAAACTCTGTTTTGCATCTTCAGATGTATCTAAGGCATTCCAAAGCTCCCGCCACAGAAAAACGACCGTCATCCATTTAGGAAGAGATCTTAAGTTTTATACTAATCTAAAACTACCTCATTTCGTGCAATTTACTTCTTTTTATTCTCCTTATTCTTCTTCTTGTACTATAATGGGTGCTGATACACTAACAGAAGTCCACGCTCGGCATAATTTTTTCCCTTCTATCTGGCTTCTACCATCATTTGTATCCGGCTGTATTTGATATCTCGAAAGATCTGACAGAAATGGGCTATACATTCGAGATGATAAAGAATTAGTTTATAGTCCACGTATGCAGAATATTGTGACATAAAGAAGGGACAATTGGATAGGACGTGTTTTAAAGCAGGAACGTGTTCTGAAGTGGAAGGTTGCATGGAAGGGAAGAATTGCATAGAAGGATTACGGCTAGCATACATTAGTCAAATTATGGCAGACATAGCTACCTGCAGAGATTAGCAAATGACGTGGAACGTCGAGAACTACTGCAAGTCAGTCTTTGAATTGGACATCACGGGGGACAAATTATATTATTATTTATACTGCAAAGTAGTGTAGCTCGTATATTTATTCATCAGACTCCAGACTGGTGTTTATCAACCCGTTTATATGAATGGTTTCATTGTTTGGAAGAGAAATATGGAGAGTAACTACTGCAGATGTAAAGGAAATGGAAGACTCTAAAATAGACGTTGCCAAAGAGTTTTGGTGGTATACTTGGTGAATGTGGAGGTTCTGAATCACTTTGATGAAAGGAGAAAAATTTGGTAAAATTTCATAAGGACAGGAGATAGATTCGTAGAATACATCTTGAGACTCCAAGGTGTTGCTCAACTGTTTCCCAGGTTATTTGTGGAAGGGGTAAGAGTGATAGAGCAGAGTTAAGAGAGGATTAAAACAAGCAGATTGTAGAAAGTGTAGGTTACTATGATTAGGTCAAATCAGTCTTGAGACTGAGAATGAGAACAGCTACTTTATTATGTACGGCAAATTGTATGCTATTCCTGGTGTCAAGGACCATACATAGGGCCTACCTATCATTCCTAGAATTAAAAACATTTGACAGAAAGTACTGCATTTGAACCATGTTTACCAAAGTTTCTTAAAGTATAAACACAAGAGACTGCACTAGTGGTTTGCTGGATCGAAAGTATGAAATAGCCAAAACAGGTTCAATTTTTTTTTTTCGTTGGTGAAATAATATTTTTCTACGTCCCAGTAGTCGTCAGAGCACGTCAGAGTACAATCTCTTAACATACAGCTGGATATAAATTGTTGATTTCTTTTTTCACTTTATGTAATTCCAGCGAGAGCCGGGAACGGCCCTTCAGGGAGCAGAAATGCACATTAGCTTGATGTTATCGATTGCTCCGTTGCAACACCTGGCGGCTTCACGGTATGTTCCGCTGGTACATTATGCATACCGAGAGATGGAGGGGCATGAAATATGCGACATCACCTCTCTCTCTTCCTCCAACAATTTCCCCCACAGCTCATAGCACCACATATGCAATTCCACAACGTGAGGGTGAAACTTACAATGTTAAAGGCCCCACATACACACACCGCGAATAAGCGGTTAAAATATGGACATGAGTATAGACATTCTGCAAGTCCAAGCCGTCTTAGAAATGTTTAGCACCCCTTGTTTAATATTTACCTTGAGGAAATAATTCGAGGTTGTTATCAATGTAAGCAAGAAGGAAGGAAAGAAAACGGAATATCTTAGATTTGCTGACGACATGGTGGTCCTAGCGAAAATTGAGAAAATGATGAATATCATGCTGGAAAATTGAGCAGATCGTATGAAAAGTTTGGTGTGAAAATTAACAGAAAGATCACTAAGGCTTATCGTCCATGGGAAGCGGAAATCTGCGAACTGCGAGTTCCGATGAATCTGTGCGAAGTCTGTTCGTCCGAAATCGTGTGTACGCTATCGTCCTTTGGCTGCGTATTCGGCCGAGCTATTTAGTAGGTATATGCGTGAAGTACTATAATGGCACTTCCTGAATATTTATGTGATATTTACGCATTATGCAACCCTCTTCTAGCGAAGAGAGCTAGAAAAGGAGACGGGAGGGGTTAAATTATATTTTATCGAAAATTTAAAAAATTGATGAATGTTCACGTATGTGGGCTGACCTGAAAAATAACAAGAGACAGTAGGGCTACTTCAGTTATTTCTGCATGAAATGTTATACATTTCGTTACTTATTCAACAAAGTACCATATCAGTTAAAGAGGTACAGTAATTTTCGAGAAACCGTTTCACCTGAAGAACATCTAGCTGTAAATTTGAGAGAAGCAATGTCCATTTTGAAATGGGAACCTGAAGAATTTCTCCCCTTCTTACGCCCCCCCCCCCCCTTTTAACATTCCTTTAGTAATTCCCCAACAGGTAAATAAACTCTTCTCTTATCCAAGAAAATGTTCAGTAACATTACAGACAGCGTATGTTCTTGCAACAGCGAGAGGTAATAGAAATAGCGGAAATGATTCTCTGCCACCAGTCCGACAAAGCTTGGCTCGAGTAGCCACAGAAATCGAAAATTCGTGTGAAGTTTGATTGTCATTTCACAGAATGATAACATTTATATAAACTAAGAACCATCATCTAGATTTTCTGTGATCGGACACCGGAAAGAATCATTTCGTGAACAATAATCAGATGCAGGTATGAAGTGATCGGACGGGAAAATATGAATACTGATTGAGTTTTGAATAAAAATTACACTTCCAACTTGTGTTGTAAATAATATTCAAATATAAGAATCAAGTAAAGTTGTACACAACGAAATGTATCTGGTTCACCCATTTCTCTCGCCACCTCAGTACAATTTCTGCATATCCTGCATGTAGTAATTGGACACTCGTTGGTCCCATAAATACTTCCCATCCTGGACCTTAAGTATCGACTTTCCAGCACTCGTGGTAAAACCCAGCTTTTCGGCCGAAAAGTTCAAACCAATCTGGGTAGTTCGCAGTTCGCAGGTATTCGTGCGTTCACTGGCGAACAACGCTGGTTCCGATGGACGCAGTCCTGCTTGATATCAGCGGTTTGGATCATTCGGCCATTTTCGTGCGTGTTCGTAAGAATTCGTCATAGCAGCTTTTCGCAGGTTTCTGCTTCCAGGGGAGGAGAGCCCTAAGGCAATGATCATGAGTAAGAAGAAGTACTGTATATAACAGCAAAGATAGTTCTCTCAGGTGAGGAAGTAGAACAAGTATCTGTATTCAGATATTTAGGAGTACAATCAGAACTGATCTATATTGTTTGGATGAGGTGAAGAGCAAGATCGGAATGGCCAAGGAAGCATACATGAAGCAAAGGGTACTGATGAGTGGGCCACTGAATATGGACTTCAAGAAGAGGTTAGTTACGTGTAAAGGAAACTGAACCGTAAGTACATGATACTGTACTAGTGCCTAAATAAGTCATGCGAACATACATTCCTGGAGTGCGGTACACTAAGGTTCAGTTTCCTTTACATGTCGGCATAGGAAAATGAACACAACGAAAATTGTTCTGATGGACTCAATAACTATATGGGGCTGGGAGGCGTGACCAATCTTAAGGGAAACAATGGACAAGAAGAGCACTAGGAGATATGACCTTTTGCCCGAACAGTGACGAATTAAGTAAAGAAATAGTATTGGAAAGAATAGGTGAAGAAATGACGACATCACTGCAAACCATTCAAAAGAGAAATGAGAATTGATTAGGTCACTGTTTACAACGGTAATGTTTAATAAATGGAAATGGTTGAGAGTAAGAAAGAGGAATCAGATGATGGGCAGTGTGAAAATTAATGGAGGATACTGGAAGACTAAAAGGATGGCAGAAGATAGATCGGCTTGGAAAATGCATGCGAAAACCTACTGATAGGCAGAGAACCGACGATGATGCAGGAGTCACGCACACCTTATCTTTAAAAGCATTGTTGTACTCGTAGTTCTACGCGACTATTCATCGTGATGTTAGTCCTGGAACACCAGACTTACGTGGAAGTCTCCAGTACTGGGATGTAATTCTCCATTTCTAAAAATACCCCATGGTGGGATTCGAATTGTGACTGTCTTGCTAAGCAGTCATCGACTATGCTACTCGGTAAATACGCTCTCACTCAGTTTGTAACTTTAACAAGAATGTATCTCTATTTTATTAAACACTTATTATAACATACATGTACGGATGTGGCAGTAGAGACTTATTTAAAGATGTTTGATATTTTAAAATTAGTACTGCTATGTGTAGTTTATTCCACCCTTAGCCCGAAGGCTGGTTGGATCCCCAACGGATCATACTATCATACTAGGGAACTGAGGAGTGTGGTAAATTCCTGTAGCTTACGACATGTATCCTCTTGCCCACACGATAGTTTAAACATTCAATTTGATTGGATATTCTTGATACAATATTTTATAACCCGTCCTATTTATGCATCTCTTCCTTAGAGTGGGTCAATAAAAAGTTGGCACTCGTTTGGTTTCTAACCTACTGTATTACTGAACGGAATTCCTTGCCCTAGTTATTACACATAAGTCCAGCTTCCTCTGTGGGTCAGTGGCAGAGTGCTGACCTTCGAATTCCAAGATTTTGGCAGAAGTAATATTTTTCTTTGAAATAGAAATCAATTTCGCACTCTGTGTCGTGCGATGTCAGCAGTCTCACAGTCGGCGTAATAACTAAGTGCCTTATCCAAACCTGGACGTTAGCGACCTATTCAATGCCCTCAGGTAGACCAGGAGCCACTGGTCAGCCATCGTAAGCTGGAGTGTACTTGCCGTAGAATGGTCAGTTCCTTTGCGTTCCTCATATTGCCAAGAACACGTAGCCGAGTGGTGACCATGGCCATGGAGGTCACAAGAGTCTAGAGTTTCATCTTGGCCACGCCGTTGGCAGTCTGAAACTCAGCCATAGGTCGTTCAGTAGAGTTTCGGTTACCTTGCCACCTGGGAGAGTAAAGCGGTACGTGAAAATTGACACACATACAGCTTAAACAGCTATATCAGTGGCCATAGTAGTAGTAGTAGTAGTAGTAGTAGTAGCCTGCTAGGAACCACGTACCAATTTTCATTCGCCAGTCTCTGATGATCCCTTTTACCTTCATTCCAATACTTTCGCAGTGATTCATCTTTCTCTCTTCAGACCGCATTGTATTTGTTTTCTTTTCGTTTGGCATTAACACTTGATTTTTGATTCTTATATTATTTAGCTCAAAATGTCCCTTAAGCCATTGAATCCAAGTTGTTTTTGTCTCACCCAAAGATATTTGAATATCACTTTTTGTTAACCAATTTTCATCTATCCTGAAGATATGCTAAAAAAATCTCGGTTTTTTATCGTTCCCGCAACGTTTTCTATGTTCCGACAGATTTCCTTATTAAGCCTACGTTTCAATTTCCCACAATTCTCTAGTCTTAATTGGGCCCAGAGTTTTTGTAATGAATATACTTTCTAAAATTTCAGGCACATCTAATATAAAATTTAATACTAAGCATTCAATCGCGTATGGATATTCCGATTTCACAACTCTGTTATAGCCCTTTATTTTAAGACATTCGGATAAGCACTTTTTGTTGTAAAAAGTATTTGTGTATTCTTCTACAGCAGAGTTTTCTAAACAGATTATTTGAATTATCTGCCCCAAATATTTGAATTTCTTCTTCTTATAATTATTATATCAAAAGCCTCCGTGGCTCAAGCGGCAGCGCACCGGCTTCTCACCGCTGGGTTCCGTGGTTCAAATGCCGGTCACTCCATGTGAGATTTGTGCTGGGTAAAGCGCAAGCAGAACAGGTTTCTCTCCGGGTACTCCAGTTTTCCCTGTCATATTTCGTTCCGGCAATACACTTCAATATCATTTCATTTCATCTGCCATCGCTCCAGAGGAGTGCGACAGACTTCGGCAGCCGGCACAATTCCTATCCTCGTCGCATTCCTGACCCAGTCGAATGACTGGAAACAGGCTGATGGATTTTCATTATTACTGTATCAGTCTACTGGTACACGCACGCACATTAATGGTGTCCCGACATAAACAATCAACACTGCCCCACTCCAGTACTGAAAAGGAGGGGAGAGAGTAAAGGGATAGTGTTGAAGGCCACTCCAGTACTGAAAAGGAGGGGAAGGGAGTGAACAGGTAGTGCTGAATACACAGTGTGTGTATTCCGGCGTTATACTGTAACATTGTAATAAAATGGCTCCTATCCTAACACAGGTGAATCGAGGCCGTATTATTGGCATGTGGGAGGCTCACGTGGTCTTCCCAAGCAGTAGCACAAGCAATACCATGCAGTCTTAAGACAGTTTGGAGATGGATAGGAATATGGCAAGAACGAGGTGAAGAAGGATTGGTAGACCCTATATAACGCAGCTACAAAATATTCCTAACTAATATAATATACTTTTTGGTTTCAAACCTCCTTTACGTCTTAATACTGTAATTATCAGAATAGGTTACCTTTTTAATTTTTAATGTTAAAATACTATTTGTTCGGGGCGTCGACCTATAGAGTTCTTTTGCCCCTACTTGCACAATATATGAACCTGCATGTAATTGGAATTGCGGAGTGTTGAGTGTTGAATGTGAGGAACGTTAAGGACGACACATACACGCAGTACCCAGGCCAGGGATATTCATCATTTACAATTAAAAACCCCTGACCCGGCTGGAAATCGAATCCGGAGCGGCCGGACGCGTTGCTCCGTACACCGCGGGGCCGGGCGAGTAGGTAACCTAATGCTGTACTTCAATACATCCGCCACTGTGCCCATTTCGATCACAACGAAGTCTTGTAGCGGGCTGTCTGCATGCAGTCCATGCAGCAATGCGTTAAGCGAGAAGGTGAGTCATTGTGCCTTCCACACTACCCCTTCACTCCTTTACCCCATGTTTTGTACTGGATTGGCCTTCAACACTACCCCTTCACTCTCTCCCCTTCTTTTCAGTACTGGAGTGGGACAGTGTTGATTGTTTATGTCGGAACACCATTAATGTGCACGTCTGTACCACTGGTACGTATTGCGCCCTGGTGGGGGTGTGATAAGCATCATGCAATTATAATTATGATGAATTATTTAGGAATATATATTTCATTTTCAGAATAAATAGTATCTTACTGTACATACAGTAAGGGCAGGCCAGGCCGAGATGGCAGGTTTCACCATACCACAGACTGTTGCCTCCATTGAGATTAACAAAAACAATGAACAGCCGAATTAGAATTCTTAGAAATCGTGACGAGGGGGAAAGAGAAAGGCACGAGTTGTTGACTAGTTACGGAAGGTTTCATAGCCCCGAGCAGAATAGGTAGTGACAAGAGCGCAGAGAGCCGGGTGCAAATTTCTGAGAAATGATGGCCGGGTATTTCCATGTAACTAGCGGGAGATGAACGCGGGGTTGGAACTGGAAGAAAAAAATATGAGTCTTCCCGGTCACGTGGTTTAGGTGGACCAATGGAAAAATTCACTTGACCAAAGCAAGGCGACAACTTCGTATTGTAAGAAGCACTAGCGAGGATAACTCCGTGGATTAAACTGATAGAAGGAAGTGAATTATCAATTCAGAATAAAGTGGAATTTAGGAGCCTTACTATACCATAAAACTTATAAAAAGTTAATAATTGCGGGAGATTGCATGGTATACTTCTGAGAATTCATGGACGCTATTCGTTGATTGGCTGAAGGCAAAGGACGCCACAATAGAGCGCGAAAACCCGAGCCGGGATACGGCACCTAAATTCGCGAATATATCCATTACCAGCGAACGAATATAGTTGAGAATTGGTATAGAGCCTTTGAGAACATAATTACATTATTGGATCATATATTTAAGCCACGGGCCAAACCGCAAAGAGTCGTATGAAGATATCGGGACTGCGCGTCCCAAGATGAACTCCGTTGAACTCGGAAGAGAGGGGATACAAGTATAAATATGAGGTCGGGGACAAGGACTGACAACTACTTTTGACAAAGCGTTCGGGCGGATACCATGCCAGGGGTGCGTAACTACTTTTGACAGTGTGTTCGAGCTGATAGCACGCCCGGGGTGCGCAACTACTTTTGACAAAGCGTTCGAGCGGTCACCACGCCAGGGGTGCGTGACAACGTCTGAATTTGTTCGAGCCGTGATTACGCCAGGGGTACGTGTGTGTACTTACTCGTGGAATAGGGTTCGAAGTATTATATTGTTACATAGTACAGTGATTCATGACGTGATGTAGCTCATATTACAGTCTTGAGCAGTATACTAGTATGAAGTGTTTCAAATAAACAGGACTCAGTAAAGCATAACTTACGGAGTGTGAGATTCTACCAACAGATTAGGAAGTGCGTTACATGAGAACGGTCACGAGTGTTTATGTCACCTAGTAAACAGTCGATTCTAAACTGATACCTGGTCAGCTACACGAACGTGAGACGGGAAATTCAAGTGCGCGCACGGGCCGCTGTAAAGGGAATCCCGAGGTATCCCATGTTTCTAGTGTCCGGGAAAGGAATGAAGAATGTATATCTACATTAAGTGGGCTAGATACAAGTCCGAGTGTGTAAAATTTGTGAGTAGAATTTAGGGTGGAAATTATTCCAAAGTGCAACAGTTAATTTATTTGTTTTTATTCAAAATGTGTAAAGTTGAAAAGGGTCAAGGATTAATTCTTCAACCTGGCATGAATACCAGTGGAATGCAGGGCTAGGACGGGGCCTGTGCTTCTCGTCCGGTTTTAGCAGACTACAATGGCAGAGATGAGTAACCTTTTAAAATATTTGTAGATTGCTATCGTTAGGGGAAGGAAATAAATATATTATTTTATCATGGTAACTTGATTGTGAAACGAGCCGTTTCCGGATCGTATAAATTCAAAGATAGATAGACAAAGGGACAAATTAATATGTACATGATTAGATCGAGCACTCATCATAATTTTGATTATTAAATAGAGTATAGTAGGGTTGAGTTGTTCATTCAAGTGCTTGAGTTGTTTGATATGATATGGACCACGTTTCACGTAAAGATAATTTTAATATTTTTAGAAGTGCTTCCAAAGTGTTTTTCCGTTATCGGAACTTTCATAGATATTAAGGCATGTTGTTAAGATAATCCAGAGGTAGGATTGCCAAGTGATTTAAATTGTTGTGGGACGGAATGAAGTCCGTTGATTTGTTTGTAAATATCGCGAAGTTCGCCAGTGGACAAATTAATAATAATCTATACAAGTGTCGAAGTAGTACATTAAAATTTGGTAATGTGTAAAGGCGTGTTTAAAAATAAAAATTTGAGAATAAAGGCACGGGCCTAGTTGGATATAATGATTGCAAATTAAAGTAATTTAAATGTGGATATCACATGTGCCGTGAATAATTATAATTTGGGGAGTGAATCCGGTTTTAACACTAATTTTTGATTTAACGTTTTTGGACTCCATAATAATCATAAGTAATTTTGGTAGAAACGCGATAGGCACTTTTATAATATGGTCACGCTATGTTTGAGATCCAGAGGGATTTGAGCCAAAAGTTGAGATTTGGAGTTTTGTGGGACAGAAGTCCGGCCCGAAATGAAAGTGAATTGTACTGATGTTGATGAAGAAATAGATGGATCTTAAGGCCCACATAGAGGTTGTATTTATATACCGGTGTATTGAGTGGCAGAATAGAGTCCACACACCGAGGGTTAATTAGTGAAAATGTTTTGAAGAGTTCCGATGGATAAATGGACTTCAAAATGGAAAAGGAAGGAATAATTTAACACTTGCAGAGATTGGAGGTATTTGCCCAACTGCGAGGTGTTATGGGATTTGAGAATTGTCTTGGGAGCATATGGTCTCCATGAATTAACGACAGTACGAAAATAAGGTTGCGGGTTCGAACACTATTATGTCCCGACCGATGTGAATTCGGATCGTGGTGATTTCTGTTTGGGAGAGGACGTATGTGACTAAGTTATAAAGATGGGGAATAAAAATAAAGATTCTCGAAAGAACATTAATAATATTAATAATAATATTCCAAGTGAATCATATCTGGATTGATTAGTGCCAAAATAAATCGGAATTGTAAAAGGGGTTATGTGTTAAACATATATAGAGTGGACTACCGTGTAACAGGCGAAATAAATTTTTTTAATTAATAATAATAATAAATATAAAAAACTACTTTTTTGGAAGAAGAATTTACTTTTTTATATTTTGGACATAATAATGATGTTGGGAGTTGAAATGAAAAATTTGAGATTTTTAACTAATAATAATAATAATAATAATGAGAATATTTGAAGAAGGAGAAGAAGAATAATGAAAGAAGCTACTTTTATTTATTTCAGATGAAAATAAAAATCGCGAAAAGTTGAAATATTATTCCGAGGATGATTACGGGTTACGATAATCATGATCTCCACAAATAATAATAATAATAATAATAATAATAATAATAATAATAATAATAATAATAATAATAATAATAATATTTAAATTTAATAAAATCCTTTTTTATTTTATTTTTCTTATTATTTCGGATGCTGATGATGGATGATACTAGGGAAGTCAGCTGGTGAATTAACGTAATAATGTCAATTGGTTGTAAATAGTAAGTTAAGTTAGTAGTTGTAAAATGAAGGCAAATCCCTACATCTGGACCATTAGGTTAGAGTCTCTTCGTCGTTTCCTTCAAGTAACGATTAGCATATCTTGGTTAGGATCCCGGGGAGAGTTTGTAGTTTCCCGGGTTGGTCTCATCTCAATCAAAGTGGAGGCGATAACATAGTCCATGTGATCGCGCCCACTTAGCCAACAGGTAATTGGTCCACGACCAAATATGGTCATGGTGTTAACGAAGGTAAATCTGATACCTTCAGATATCAACGGTTCTACCACCCAAATGGAAGAGTGGTCAAAAGTGATAAATATTATGTAATCATTTTTCAGGAATTATTTGCCAAATTACCGGCAAATCAAGGGTCAACAGATTTTGATTGTGTGTCAAAATTAATTTGTTTACTTAAATAAAATGCTCCTTTAGAATTTGCAAGGAAACAGTTCCAGGTTCTTGTTCTTGTAGAATAGTAAACCCTTGGTGACCGTTTAAATATCCGTCCCCATTCCTAGGACGGAGCCTTCATAATTTCCCTTTGATCTGAATAGATATATAATTTGTGTGTTTTATGATGAGCCTTTAAGTTAAAGATTAGAGTGTCCCGTTCAACCCTGTAGTACTGATAGGATGGCGCCCTTACATTTAGTTTGAGATCTTATATTTCAATATATTTTTTATTAAGTATTAGTTGCGATGGATTCGGACCGTAACACTCCCTGAGATAAATGCTGGTTGGGACTCAGGCTTTGGGCGGGTACATCATGGCGCCCGACGTGGGGTTGTTTGCATCATGCTTGAGCAACGTGTGACTTTAATTTAATTTTTGCAAAAAAAACCACCGAAACTTTGTTGCATTAGCGACGACATCATGTTACACAACTAAGGGACGGATTGCATAATAGTTAGACCCAATCGTGGGACTTAAACATTTAGGCTGATTATATCATGATTAAACCCAATCGGGGTAATTGAATTAATTATAGACCGCATCACGGTTATGCGTTGTTGGGAAGCATTTATTCAGATTTAGGAAGGTAAATCAAAATAATGATGGCATCATCTAGTGTACGAGATGACCCCATTATTATAATACTTTGTTTATTAAATTTGATGTTTACATTTCACTTGTTTTTAATTTATTTATTCTGTCATTGTGTTCAGAGACGTATTAACATAGCATAGGCTAGTAGTAATTTCCGAACGGGACTCATTTTATAGGATGATAGAAGTAGGTTGTTGGGCTCATCAGTTAGTAAATAATTTTTTTGTAAATTTTCTGATGCGATTTTATATCTGCGAATGTGGAGGCTCCACACATTGGTCACCATAGGGCAGTAGGAGTGTATTGTAGGAACAAGGAGAATATGGTAAAATTTATACTGAGTACCAAACTCCAAGTTAATACAGGAATGAGAACTGGAACTGTGTCGTCGAGAATTTATTAATTTCAGATTTAAAGCTACGAGACTGATGTGTTATGTCAAAATTTCTAGGTGGTGTTTGACATTACAGTTTTAAAATTATTTTCTATATGTATCTGACACGTATTTATTCTGGATGGAACCAAGCAAGATTTGTTGTCCTTATGCTACTCGTTTTTTGATACGAGTGATTGAATATAAATTGTGGTAAGAAAATAGAAATTTAATTCGAGTATTGAACCGTTAGATGACAGGACCTTGACCAACTGTTGAACGTAGTGCTGTAGGGCGAGGAGCCGTTTGGCCCTAATTTGTTGTTATATAAATTCATAATGTCTGATGTAGAGGGGGAGATATCCCAGGATGGACATGTAGGAGAGCAAGAATCGTATACGTAGGCAGATGTGATGAGGGTTATGACTCAGCAAAATGATTCTTTAAAACAGTCTATGGAGCAAAATAATGATTCCTTAAAACAGTCTATCGAACAAACTAATAGGTCTATAGAACAAAGTAATAAGTCGATGGAGCAGAAATTTGAAGAAATGCGGATCACTTGTGATAATAGTAAGATGGAGTTAGTGGAGCAAATAAGTGAAGTGCGGGCCGCGTGTCGAAATTACGAACGTGAATTTACCCGAGGGCTAGACCAGGTACGCGAGGCGTGTCATAAGACGAAGGAGGAAATGAAAGAACATTTCGATTCAAGTCTTATCCGAGTGACCGAGAGGGTAGAGCGAGTTAGGTCCGAAGCATTGGAGGATCGTAACGAAATCAGGGAAAGGCTCGTGGCAGGACTCAATGAAATCACGACCCAGATGTCAGCTGATCGTGATGAGTCAAAGGCACAGAATGACAAAATGCGACAGGAGTGTCGGCTAGGACGCGAGGAGATTAGGTCTCAGATCCAAGGCCATATCATTCAAGCCGCACGGGAAACTGACGAGATAGTGAAAAACGTGGAAACGCTACGTACTGACCACCAACGTACGGAAGCGAAGGTTTCGGTTCTGGAGTCAGAAGTTGAATCCCTCAAAAATAATCGTGAGGTTTCAACCAAACTAGAGGATGCGGGAGTCCGGATCGAAAGTTTAGATCACAGGTTGGAGGCTTGTGAGGATATAAATGATAAGCTGATCAAAGCGACCGAAGCACTTGAAATACGGGAGCAGGAAACCGAAGAGTTGGAACGAAAATTAGGCAGTAAACTGGAATAGTGCGTGGAGAGACAGTTTAAGACTAAGATCATTGCGGATGTCAACGCGGATAAAATAGATGAACTGAGAAAGGAAGTTGAACTGTTAAAAACGCACGAGGACAGGTCCGGTACTCGAGACTTTAACCTAGAGTATAGGGAGTTCGAGACCCCAGAGAACAGAGGGTTGAACAGGTTGAAGGAGGAAAACTTGGCAGCTGATACGACTGGTTCGAAACTCCACATGGGAGACGGATCATCGTCGGCTTCTGCGAACCATGCGACGTCTCCTATAGTTCATTTTATTAGGATGTCAGATGACGAACCTCCCAAGTTCGATTCTCGAGGGTAAATCACGCCAAAATGGTTCATCAGGGAGATCACGAATTACATCCAAGAGCACAGGATACCTGCCGAAAAACAACTGCGGACAGTGGAAAAATTTCTGGACGGAGCGCCAGCGATTTGGTTTTGGGCGTTTCTTTACACCTTTGATGACTTCATGGGGTTCCGCCAAGCCTTTTTACAGAAGTATTGGAGTATGGAGTCGCAGCAGAATCTCAGGTTAGAGTTATACTCGAGACGATACTCTACTTCTGCGCCAACAAAGTACTCCGAGTACTTCACCGCACAATTTCATAAAATGCGTGAGTTGGACAATCCGGGCTGTGATACCGAGCTCATAAGTGCCATTGCGAAGCAATTGCCGTTCGAAATTCAGCGAATGCTGATTGCTTCTAATGTACGCACTGCAGTACAGGCGGAAAGTCTGTTAAGACAACTTGACCAGACGACCCATCACGGAAATGGTAGGCACCAAAGTTCGTCAGAGCCGCAGGTCAATAATATTGAAATGGGGACAAGCCCGAAAACAGAGTCCACTAGAGACCAGAGCACGAACACCGGTCGTCAACTAACAACTTCTAACGGTAGAACGTATCAGCAAAATTGGCAACATAGACCATGGAACAACCGAGGGACATTTCAGGACAAAGTGAGACCGCAGTACCGGGGAAACTTCCAGAGAGATAGGGGATACCGAGGATATGAGGGAAGGAGGAATGACAGTCGACCTTACCCGAACACAGGACGGAACCCATCCCAGTACAGAGATCGTCAGAATGCATATAATGAATCAGAAAATCGACAGCAGAAGAGTGGGAGAGATATTGATGAAATCAACAGGAAATGGAAGGATGCCATAAGGAATCATGGCGGAAAGGAAGACAGGCCATGTAGTGTGTGGGATCGTGATAAAGAGAAACCCTACATAGAGGCGTCCATACAGAACATGGAGGAGCTGGAGCAGGAATCGAAGCGGTATCTTGAAGATTATTGGAGTAAAGAGGCTAATGGCGTTCGCAAAGGGGATAGGAACGCGTCCTGCACGGACAGATCACCGATGCTTCAAAATGAACGTGGTTGCTCACTGAATCCAAATGACCCTAGGTTCATCAACGAACGTAAACTAGGGGCCAGAAGAAAAACAAGAGATTTTGAGTAGGAGACGAGGCGGATTGAGAAGAAGACGGAGAAGACGAAGAAGACGAGGCAGAAGAAGAGGGGGGAAGGAGATGAAGAAGTAGATGCCATAGGAGAAGAAGAAGCCATGGAAGTAGATGTCTAAATGATCCGGCCTACACCAATAGCCAGACCATGTTCAGAATGTGGAAACCCAGACAGCGACGTCCTGGAGTTCATAGCAATGATTCGTCAGATAGAACAAGAGAACGAGGTACTTCGAAAGGAGAATCATCAACGACGGAACGAGATTGCTGAAGCCAAGGAACTGATTGAGTTTAGAAGGATGTCAGAAACCATTTGATGACGCTATAGTAATTCCAAAGTTATTAAAAATTTCATGTATGCACAAAATTTTTAAACGTAGCGTGGGAAATAATGCGCCCTGGTGGGGGTGTAATAAGCGTCATGCAATTATAATTATGATGAATTATTGAGGAATATATATTTCATTTTCAGAATAAATAGTATCTTACTGTACATACAGTAAGGGCAGGCCAGGCTGAGATGGCAGGTTTCACCATACCACAGACTGTTGTCTCCATTGAGATTAACAAAAACAATGAACAGCAGAATTAGAATTCTCAGAAATCGTGACGAGGGGGAAAGAGAAAGGCACGAGTTGTTGACTAGTTGCGGAAGGTTTTCATAGCCCCGAGCAGAATAGGTAGTGACAAGAGCGCAGAGAGCCGGGTGCAAATTTCTGAGAAATGATGGCCGGGTATCTCCATGTAACTAGCGGGAGTTGAACGCGGGGTTGGCACTGGAAGAAAAAATATGAGCCTTCCCGGTCACGTGGTTTAGGTGGACCAATGGAAAAATTCACTTGACCAAAGCAAGGCGACAACTTCGTATTGTAAGAAGCACTAGCGAGGCTAACTCCGTGGATTAAACTGATAGAAGGAAGTGAATTATCAATTCAGAATAAAGTGGAATTTAGGAGCCTTACTATACCATAAAACTTATAAAAAGTCAACAATTGCGGGAGATTGCATGGTGTACTTCTGAGAATTCATGGACGCTATTCGTTGATTGGCTGAAGGCAAAGGACGCCACAATAGAGCGCGAAACCCCGAGCCGGGATACGGCAGCTAAATTCGCGAATATATCCATTACCAGCGAACGATAATAGTTGAGAATTGGTATAGAGCCTTTGAGAACATAATTACATCATTAGATCATATACTTAAGCCACGGGCCAAACCGCAAAGTGTCGTATGAAGATATCGGGACTGCGCATCCAAAGATGAACACCGTTGAACTCGGGAAGAGAGGGGATACAAGTATAAATATGAGGTCTGGGACAAGGACTGACAACTACTTTTGACAAAGCGTTCGGGCGGATACCATGCCAGGGGTGCGTAACTACTTTTGACAGTGTGTTCGAGCTGATAGCACGCCCGGGGTGCGAAACTACTTTTGACAAAGCGTTCGAGCGGTCACCACGCCAGGGGTGCGTGACAACTTCTGATATTTGTTCGAGCCGTGATTACGCCAGGGGTACGTGTGTGTACTTACTCGTGGAGTAGGGTTCGAAGTATTATATTGTTACATAGTACAGTGATTCATGACGTGATGTAGCTCATATTACCGTCTTGAGCAGTATACTAGTATGAAGTGTTTCAAATAGACAGGACTCAGTAAAGCATAACTTACGGAGTGTGAGATTCTACCAACAGATTAGGAAGTGCGTTACATGAGAACGGTCACGAGTGTTTATGTCACCTAGTAAACAGTCGATTCTAAACTGATACCTGGTCAGCTACACGAACGTGAGACGGCAAATTCAAGTGCGCGCACGGGCCGTTGTAAAGGGAATCCCGAGGTATCCCATGTTCCTAGTGTCCGGGAAAGGAATGAAGAATGTATATCTACATTAAGTGGGCTAGATACAAGGACGAGAGTGTAAAATTTGTGAGTAGAATTTTTTTTGCTAGGGGCTTTACGTCGCACCGACACAGATAGGTCTTATGGCGACGATGGGATAGGAAAGGCCTAGGAGTTGGAAGGAAGCGGCCGTGGCCTTAATTAAGGTACAGCCCCAGCATTTGCCTGGTGTGAAAATGGGAAACCACGGAAAACCATCTTCAGGGCTGCCGATAGTGGGATTCGAACCTACTATCTTCAGGATGCAAGCTCACAGCCGCGCGCCTCTACGCGCACAGCCAACTCGCCCGGTGAGTAGAATTTAGGGTGGAAATTATTCCAAAGTGCAACAGTTAATTTATTTGTTTTTATTCAAAATGTGTAAAGTTGAAAAGGGTCAAGGATTAATTCTTCAACCTGGCATGAATACCAGTGGAATGCATGGCTAGGACGGGGCCTGTGCTTCTCGTCCGGTTTTAGCAGACTACAATGGCAGAGATGAGTAACCTTTTAAAATATTTGTAGATTGCTATCGTTAGGGGAAGGAAATAAATATATTATTTTATCATGGTAACTTGATTGTGAAACGAGCCGTTTCCGGATCGTATAAATTCAAAGATAGATAGACAAAGGGGCAAATTAATATGTACATGATTAGATCGAGCACTCATCATAATTTTGATTATTAAATAGAGTATAGTAGGGTTGAGTTGTTCATTCGAGCACTCATCATAATTTTGATTATTAAATAGAGTATAGTAGGGTTGAGTTGTTCATTCAAGTGCTTGAGTTGTTTGATATGATATGGAGCACGTTTCACGTAAAGATAATGTTAATATTCATTTAGAAGTGCTTCCAAAGTGTTTTTCCGTTATCGGAACTTTCATAGATATTAAAGCATGTTGTTAAGATAATCCAGAGGTAGGATTGCCAAGTGATTTAAATTGTTGTGGGACGGAATGAAGTCCGTTGATTTGTTTGTAAATATCGCGAAGTTCGCCAGTGGACAAAATAATAATAATAATCTGTACAAGTGTCGAAGTAGTACAATAAAATTTGGTAATGTGTAAAGGCGTGTTTAATAATAATCTTTGAGAATAAAGGCACGGGCCTAGTTGGATATAATGATTGTAAATTAAAGTAATTTAAATGTGGATATCACATGTGCCGTGAATAATTATAATTTGAGGAGTGAAACCGGTTTTAACACTAATTTTTGATTTAACGTTTTTGGACTCCATGATAATCATAAATCATTTTGGTAGAAACGAGATAGGCACTTTTATAATATGGTCACACTATGTTTGAGTTCCAGAGGGATTTGAGCCAAAAGTTGAGATTTGGAGTTTTGTGGGACAGAAATCCGGCCCGAAATGAAAGTGAATTGTACTGATGTTGATGAAGAAATAGATGGATCTTAAGGCCCACATAGAGGTTGTATTTATATACCGGTGTATTGAGTGGCAGAATAGAGTCCACACACCGAGGGTTAATTAGTGAAAATGTTTTGAAGAGTTCCGATGGATAAATGGACTTCAAAATGGAAAAGGAAGGAATAATTTAACACTTGCAGAGATTGGAGGTATTTGCCCAACTGCGAGGTGTTATGGGATTTGAGAATTGTCTTAGGAGCATCTGGTCTCCATGAATTAACGACAGTACGAAAATAAGGTTGCGGGTTCGAACACTATTATGTCCCGACCGATGTGAATTCAGATCGTGGTGATTTCTGTTTGGGAGAGAACGTATGTGACTAAATTCTAAAGATGGGGAATAAAAATAAAGATTCTCGAAAGAACATTAATAATAATAATCCAAATAAATCATATCTGGATTGATTAGTGCCAAAATAAATCGGAATTGTAAAAGGGGTTATGTGTTAAACATATATAGAGTGGACTACCGTGTAACAGGCGAAATTAAATTTTTTAATTAATAATAATGATAAATATAAAAAACGACTTTTTTGAAGAAGAATTTACTTTTTTATGTTTTGGACATAATAATGATGTTGGGAGTTGAAATGAAAAATTTGAGATTTTTAACTAATAATAATAATAATAATAATAATAATAATAATAATAATAATGTGAATATTTGAAGGAGGAGAAGAAGAATAATCAAAGAAGCTACTTTTATTTATTTCAGATGAAAATAAAAATCGCGGAAAGTTGAAATATTATTCCGAGGAGGATTACGAGTTACGATACTCATGATCTCCACAAATAATAATAATAATAATAATAATAATAATAATAATAATAATAATAATAATAATAATAATAATAATAATAATAATATTTAATAAAATATTTTTTATTTTATTTATTTTTCTTATTATTTCGGATGCTGATGATGGATGATACTAGGGAAGTCAGCTGGCGAATTAACGTAATAATGTCAATTGATTGTAAATAATAAGTTAAGTTAGTAGTTGTAAAATGAAGGCAAATCTCTACATCTGGACCATTAGGTTAGAGTCTCTTTGTCGTTTCCTTCAACTAACGATTAGCATATCTTGGTTAGGAACCCGGGGAGAGTTTGTAGTTTCCCGGGTTGGTCTCATCTCAATCAAATCGGAGGCGACAACATAGTCCATGTGATCGCGCCCACTTAGCCAACAGGTAATTGGTCCACGACCAAATGTGGTCATGGTGTTAACGAAGGTAAATCTGATACCTTCAGATATCAACAGTTCTACCACCCAAATGAAGAGTGTTCAAAAGTGATAAATATTACGTAATCATTTTTCAGGAATAATTTGCCAAATTACCGGCAAATCAAGAATCAACAGATTTTGATTGTGTGTCAAAATTAATTTGTTTACTTAAATAAAATGCTCCTTTAGCATTTGCAAGGAAACAGTTCCAGTTTCTTGTTCTTGTAGAATAATAAACCCTTGGTGACCGTTTAAATATCCGTCCCCATTCCTAGGACGGAGCCTTCATAATTTTCCTTTGATCTGAATAGATATATAATTTGTGTGTTTTATGATGAGCCTTTAAGTTAAAGATTAGAGTGTCCCGTTCAACCCTGTAGTACTGATTGGATGGCGCCCTTACATTTAGTTTGAGATCTTATATTTCAATATATATTTTTTAATTAAGTATTAGTTGCGATGGATTCGGACCGTAACACTCCCTGAGATAAATGCTGGTTGGGACTCAGGCTTTGAGCGGGTACAGTATATACCAAGCAATTGTGTAAGCCGTACCATTCGTTACAAGGACTCACTGTGCAACGAATGGAGTTTGTACATTGGTCACTTTCATGTAGTTAAATTAGAAGATCAGAATGACACCGACGATTTAATATATAGTGTTAAAATGGTCTCTTCTCTTCTGGATGGCGGTGATGATGACCCACTAAGCGAGGGATGTCAAATCGAGCCATATTTGACAATGGCCACAGCGGTGGCTGGATTCATAAGCAACTCTCTCGTAACCTGTACATCGCTGTGAAAGATGGGATATAAATATTTCCTGTTGTAATGGCTGATTTTAAATCTATGTGAAAATTATTTGAACAATTATGGAGTCAAAGCAATCGAAATATAATGAATGCATGCACAGAACACTCAACTAACATTTTCTATAAAGAAGTGTCAATAAAAGTACAATCTTGTTTGTTTGTGATTACTGAATGCTATTTACCGGTATTTATTATTGATTCATTAAGAGAAGAAATGCAGAATATTAAATATTTTCTTGTGACTGTAGGCCTACGTTAAATAAAATATTATTGAGGTGTGATTAATATAATTTCATTTATTAAACATGTATTTTATATACATGTTCTCCCCTCCTAATTTACCTTTCCACTAGACGCATTCGTAATTATTTTCAGTGGAAAATAATTTATGCAACAAGGATGTTCATAACTGCAGTTATGTTTGTTATTAATTCAGTTTTGTGGAAACTATTTAAATGTAAAGGAATGTATTAATTTTAATTTCATATACATAATGAATTGTTAATCTGTGACCTGTTGTGTGGAAATGAACCTAAAGTCGGCAATTGAAACTTTACATCAGAGCTGAACAAAGGTGCCTGGGGTGTAAAAATTTGCATTTCTATGTTTTAACTTTTTCCGCTACCTGTGGGTCTTCTTAACAAACTAAGTTACGCAGCAGTTCGAGTCTTCGCAACTCCATGTCATGAAAACTTTGTAAAATTGGTAAGAATATTGGTGAAGCTGTAATTGCGTGTTTCTCAAAATACAATTCTCTTAATAGCAACAGTCACTAATTAATATAATATGAAGGGTTGCGCCTTGAAGCATGAACAGTCTTCTAAAATGCACAGTATCTTGTGCCAATTTTACAACCACAAAATCCCCAAAATAAAAATAAAATCTGACTTTAGGTCCCTTTCTGCGCAACGTGTCACGTATTATTTGTGAGTATCCAAAAGTTACAGTGTTTCTGTACTTATAGCAGGCCGATTCAGGGCAAAGCACCCCAGCAGCAGTTTTTAATGACTGCCATCAATCAATCAATCAATCAATCAATCAATACTGATCTGCATTTAGGGCAGTCGCCCAGGTGGCAGATGCCCTATCTGTTGTTTTCCTAGCCTTTTCCTAAATGATTTCAAAGAAAATGGAAATTTATTAAACCTCTCCCTTGGTAAGTTATTCCAATCCCTAACTCCCCTTCCTATAAATGAATATTTGCCCCAGTTTGTCCTCTTGAATTCCAACTTTATCTTCATATTGTGATCTTTCCTACTTTTATAAACGCCACTCAAACTTATTCGTCTACTAATGTCATTCCACGCCATCTCTCCACTGACAGTTCCCGTAGTGGCCAATGTCCTTGACAGGCCTGTGTTGGAGTGTAACAGGAAGATCATCAGCCTGGTTTTAGTTTTTGAACAGTTTTCCCTGGTGGGAGGTGAGAAGTGGATTTAATATTTATAATCAGTTGTGTTACAGGCATCTCACACTCACTATAAAATAATAAAAATAAGATAAAGAAGAAGAAAACTCCTCTGGAGATGAAAAATGGCACAATTTCAGAGATGTCCTCCTTCAAACACCTTGGAGAAATCATAATACCATCGGAACTAGACAGCACGGCCAACTTTGAAAGAACCACCAAACTCCATAAGGTGTACAGACTAACGTGGAATTACTACACCAAAAGAGTCATATCGCGTAATGCTAAATTACAAGACAGTTGTTTTGCTGGAAGCTTTATACGCCTCATAAACCGTACCCCGTGGAGGTCATTCTAAAAATATAGAAACTGAGAAAAAAGAAAGAAAATTCTCTGGAAAATGTATGGTCTCACGAGAGAAAATGGAATGTGGATTAAGAGGAGAACAGTGAACCTCTACTCATTAACAGTTTCACTGATGCCGTACGCAAGAGACGCCTCAAATTGTATGGCCATATCTAAGGAATGGACAGTGACAGACTCACCAAAATATTATTTAAAGTAATCAACTCAAAGAAGGTAAAAAATTAACTGACTAGAAAACACAAAGGCGTACCTCCAAGAAATTAATATCACGGACGACGTTATAGAAGATCGTGGACCCTTTAGTACAAATTCGTGGAGAAATCTAAAATGAAAGCTGGTAGGAAGTGGCCCACAGCACGTAAGATAAAACACATTGTATTCATGAACAGATTTGGGATGATAAGAAGACGAAAACTATCAGGCAAATGAACAAGTTAAAATGCGCTCTTTGAATGGGCATAACGATGAAATATTATTATTATTATTATTATTATTATTATTATTATTATTATTATTATTATTATTATTATTATTATTATTAATATAATTAATTAATTATAATTATAATTATAATTATAATTAATTATTATTAATATAATTAATAATAATAATAATAATAATAATAATAATAATAATAATAATAATAATTAATAACGCATCTTCCTGTACGCTCCTTTACTTTGCTCTAATGCATTACCATAAAAGCACATGGAGATGCCTCACAAAATACGTTCGTATTTGTTACAGAAATATTGCAAATTTACACTTTTATAAATTGATTTTAAGATAATATTCAGTTTGTTTATCGAAACATGATCACATTTATATTATCGGTGACGTGCACATAGGGAAGAGGTAGGACTAGGTACGAAACGTCCGTAGCCTTGGTTCGGGTTCAATCTGGGGATTCCTCTAAAGTGAAACTCGGAAACCGCGGAAAGCAACTTCATTACCGCCAACGATGGAGTTCGAATTCAAAATCTCCTGGATTCAATGTTAAAGCTACACGACCTGTAACACGTGGCGAATTTATCGCTCGGTGAAAAACTATCTGGTAATACATTACGATAGTACATTTCTTAAACGGCTACAAAGAGTAAAATCAATAGTTTTCTAATAACCAATGACGCCATTTCCTTAAGTATCCTATATTTATCACCTCACTAGCTGGTAAGATTAAAGCAGCTTTACCTCACTTATATGTGAACGGTAGTCGCAATACGTACCGGGAAATGTAAGGGATAAAATAGTGTATAACATTGCAGTCCAAAAATTTCAACCACGGGCATCTTACTAGCAGTTAGCAAAAAGGAACCTCAGCTATCTCATGTTGCTCTCTTATTTTATGCCTGTACGAAATATGATCCACTTTCTATACCTAGCCTATGTAAGGATACCCGCATTACCTCGTTGGAGTACTTTAAACAGACTACGATATTTTGAGTCGTCTTCAGCATCTGATTCCTGGAAGAGTATCAAGTGATGTCATGTGATAATTTCCAGCAATACGGTTATATATATATATATATATATATATATATCTTTTTTTTTGCTAGTTGCTTTACGTCGCACCGACACAGATAGGTCTTATGGCGACGATGGGACAGGAGAGGGCTAGGAGTGGGAAGGAAACGGACGTGGCCTTAATTAAGGTACAGCTCCAGCATTTGCCTGGTGTGAAAATGGGAAACCACGGAAAACCATTTTCAGGGCTGCCAACAGTGGGATTCGAACCTACTATCTCCCGAATACTGGATACTGGCCGCACTTAAGCGACTGCAGCTATCGCGCTCGCTGGGGTTACATATAAGATGTACTTGTATCGTGCATATGATATGAATTTTCTGTTCTTTTCACCATTTTGGTGTTTTGAAATGAAGTTTGTGCGTATGGGTGTCTATCGTCGAGTTCTGTAAAGCAAGTGTCCTCCAGGGTTGACATGGAGAGTTTTCATACATATATTCATGTCTGTATTTTCGTGATTTCGGTTAGCGAAGCCATCTCATAACAGGCCATAAAGGCTGTTGGAGGAGTAAAAGATAAAGGCTTCAACCATCCGTAACCTCGGCACCAAATGGGAAAGAGTGTTTAGCTCTATTATTATTATTATATAGAGGAGCCTGTGCATCTCTAGACGTGGAAATCTGGTTTCTTAAATTTTCCAACTTCCTCACGGGTAATGGAACCCTCATCGTTCTGGATGAACCGAGCACACCTTTAGCGCCTCAGCTAAGCAGCCCCTGTCTCTAAATGCCAACAAAGGACTCCTTGAGGAACTGGAGAAAAAAGAGCGCAAAATTGTGAGAGGAATCTTGGGATCAAAGTACAGAAATGGAATCCATCTAAAGAGATCCAATAAGGAAGTCTACAGCAAAATAGAGAAAATTACCGACACAATCAGAAAAAGACGGGCACGATTTTACGGTCATCTGAAAAGAATGGTCGGAAGAAAGTTAACTAAAGAAATCAATCACTTTTTTTATTCAAACTCCAAAAACCACAATTCCCTGGTTTAGAAATATGAAAGAAGACCTGCAAATGCTACATATCTCAGCTGAAGACGCCCTTAACAGAGATCGCTTCCGCAAGAAAATATTGACGAACGGGCTAAACCGAGACGGGCAACCGGAGAGAAGACGGTGCCCCTTGGACAGAGGAGCGTAAGCAGGCCCACTCACAAAGGATGAGGGAACTTTGGGCTCTAAAGAAGGCCAAATTCAGTGTCAAATGCAACAAGACTTAACGTGGTCCTTGATGGCCCCAGCGAATCATAATAATAATAATAATAATAAATAATAATAATAATAATAATAATAATAATAATAATAATAATAATAATAATAATAATAATAATACAGTTTACTTTACGTCGGACGGACAAAGATAGGACTTATGGGGACGATGGGATAGGAAAGTCTACGAGTGGTAAGGAAGCGACCGTGGCCTTAATTAAAGGCCTGGTGTGACAATGGGAAACCACGTGAAACCATATTCAGGGCTATCGACAGTGGGTTTCGAACCCATTATCTCCCGAATGCAAGCTGATAGCTACGTGTCCTAAACAGCGCAGCTACTTCCTCGGTCTTCCGGGAATTAATCTTGTACTCATTTTTGGGGAAGGCTTAGAGAACCTCAGGAGCATGTGCACCTCTAGACGTGGAGATCTGGTTTCTTAAATTTTCCGACTTCCTGACGGGTAATGGAACCCTCATCGTTCTGGATGAACCGAGCACACCTTTACCGCCTCGGCTAAGCAGCCCCTGTCTGCTAAGCGGTTGGCAAATTAATGTAGACTCTCCGTTAATTTAGAGAGCTTTGATTTGTTCTGTGTATCTCGTTCTGAAATTTCAAGTTGGCTGTTTTGTTCAGTTCGTTAGTATCTGAAGATGTTTAACAGCCAGTCTCGTGTAGGTAGACTTACTGGAACATAAATAAACTCCTACGAGAAGGACGAAATTCCAAAACCTCGGCATCTCCGAAACCGTAAAATATATTTAGTGAGACTTAAAACCTGTAAAGTAATAAATTATTATTATTATTATTATTATTATTATTATTATTATTATTATTATTATTATTATTATTATTATTATTATTATTATTAGCAAATGAACCCGTGTTTCGCTACGGTATTCTGCATTGTATGCGGACATCGAAGTAAATTACCGGTACTGTATACGGAGTGATTAAGATTTCTTTAATTGCATGTCTCTTAGCGCTATCCGAGAAACACATTGGGGAGGTCCCCATACGTTGTTTCCAGTGCAAAGTGCGAGTTGCGGAGTTGTGATGATAACGTCACGCTCACTTCCCTACTGTCATTCACAAACGATTTGGGGAGTTTTTTTACAATGGCAGGTCCTCTTTCCTATTTCCAGACACATTACAATTGAGGAGTTTTTATTATAATGGCAGGCATCTTCTCTACTGCCAGTCAAAATTGAGTTGTGCTTTTATCATTATAATGACAGGACCCTTTTCCTAATGCCAGTCAGCTTACTGCCAGTCACACTCGAGTTGGTGAGTTTCGATTAGAATAGCAGGCCACTTTGCTAATGCCAGTCACATTTTAGATGGGTATTTTTGTATAATGGCGGGCACCCTTCCCTGCTGCCAGACACAATCGAATAGGGGAGCTTAGAACAAAATTGCACCCTCCCTTGCTTTCTGGCAGTCAATCAAGAAGGGATTTATTCTTTGCAATGGTAGGCCTTCCTTACTAATGCCAGTTACACAGGAGTTTGAAAAGGACCTCATTCCTACTGCCAGTGAAAGTCGATGTGGGGAGTATTGATTACAATAGCAGACACCCCCTTTCTAGATCGCTACAAATCGACTTCAATGAATACAGATCGATCGACATACGAAAATACTTCCTATGCATTGTTACAATATTATTGTTATTGAATATCCAGTTACAAACCCTATTGTACAAGTAGTGTATTAGGGCTATAAATAGGTCACCTACGGGCGGCAAATCAAAAGTTCTCCGTCTGGCGAGCCGAACTTGTGCGCGGACACTCCCGGCACTAAAAGTAATTTCATTTTCAGGGCTATAGATAGTGAGACTAAGTTAATACATGACAATTGCATTTAAAATGGAGATGACTTATAAATGAAGTGGAGAAATTTAAGAAAACTTAATTACAGCATCTTCTCTGAAATACCATGGTGAGAGGTGCTTGGTATTTAATATTTCACATGTTTAAAAGCATTAATAATTCGTACCTTCTCCTGTCAAAAATTGGACACTCGAATAAAAGATGAGGAACAGTTCGTGGCATTTCGCAGGTAGAGCTGTAGGGATTCTGAATATTGATTCTAAACCTCTCGCAGCACGATCCAAACTTTCCATGTACTGTCGGAAACTGAGTTATAATGTGTTCATGTTGCAATTACCTACTTTGTAATCTGTGTTGAATATTTGGAAAGAACAAGTCCCGTGTTAGCCGGCCGTTTGTGCAAGTGATCCATTGGTTGTTCCACATATTTTGTGTATACTCTTTCAGTTCGGGTTTTTTTTTTTTTTTTTTTTTTTTTTTTTTACGAGAGTCACAGGGCACTCTCCGTATGTCAACAAAACATCAGAAAAAGTAGTAGCTGCTTTGGCAAGTTCATCAGCTCTCTCATTTTCTTCTACTCCGTCATGACCTCGGACCTACTTCATGCAGAGATGTTTACTGTAGTCTAATATGTGTGACCTAGCTACCGGATAAAATGTTATATTTTTCTTGGATTGCTTTCAAAGCTACCTGAGAATCATTCAATATTTGCGCAGCACAACTGTGTTTTGTAATACACTAAACTGCATGTCGTATAGCGCACAGTTCTGCTTGACAGACTGAACATGTGGGACATACATCTTCTCCGTCCATTTGAACGGCGTGCCTTCTAGAAGGCCATCTGTGCTGTGAATCCTGAACTATGTATCCGAAGATACTTGGAGCGCTAATCATTAGATGTCTCTACCATAGGCCTATGTGCCCCCTCTGGCGGGAGGACGGACAATTAAGTTTTAAGGGAATTTTCTATTGTCTAAGTGTTTGTAATTTTTTTTTAATGTGCTGAGGTAGTCAGCACTACTACGGCTTCCTTCTTCCTTACGTTATGGAACAATCAGAAATGTTTGTGTGTATTTTTCTAGCGAATTAAAATTGGGGGGTGTGTACAGGCATCCTGCGTAGGTCAAGAGAGTTCTGGAACTTTCCCTTCGGAGTTGCTAAATAAGCTGGACGCTTTAGTGCCATTTTGTCATCTTCATCGCTCTGGTCTAAGTGTACGGCCTAGTAGGGCTCAGGGGCAGCATTGCCGTCGTCGGTAGCCCAACAGCTCAAGGTAATGGCAGACATCTATTAATATGCGAGATAGCTTGAGGCAGATAACTTGAGAGGAAGGTTTCAAACTTCTTTCTTAATTTAAAATTCTAAAGTTTGATAACACCTTTTAAATGTAAATTTTCAGGCAAGTCTGAAAAGTTTGATCAAATCCCTGCTGGAAAATATGTAACGTAGGAGTATGGGGGTGACTATGCTTTCCTAAAACTCTAAATTTTTGAAACTATTTTGGAACTTAATATTTCTCATCTAGTCCCCCTACTGTGGTATAGGCTTAGCCTCTGTAACTTCGGGCCATAAGTCCATGTAGGATTTTAAGTGTATTTCGAAAGGAGTGCAAGTCTTTCGACTCCTAGCATTTTGTTTAAGGCCGATCGTCCTAAACCCTTTATATTGTACTTCTAGGCCATTTAGAATGGGCACTACTTGTTCTTGTTAAATTTTCATTATTAATGGACTGGTTTGTAATAGACCGTCGAGCTGAAACGATAATCAACAGTTTTTGAAGTTTACCTGGTGTAAATTTGGATAAGAAATTGGTGCCTCGAAGAGGCTGGATTGTATTACTGTTTGAAGCTCAAAGTACTATACGATGTAAGTGAGTGGAGAAAATATGCTCTTCAAAATAATGTACCTTTAGAGCTACCATGCTCATTCATTTGTAAACTATTGTATCGAAAATCTTTTTTATTGTACCTGATTTTTGAATATAAGTCATTGTTGTTACCAGAGCTGTCGAGTTCATCGTTGTTCCATTTAACCGTTATTTGTTGTTCATTCAGATTAGCTCTCAAATTTTAAAATTAAGGAAGAAAGGAAAGAAATAAAATTTCAAAATGTACTGCTTTAACTTGTACTTTGATCTTTTCTCTGTCCACCCATTCACCCCGGCACCTTCTTACACCTCTGTAAACCAGGGAAATACCGTAACAATTATTATTAAACACTGTGTAAGTTATTGTAATTTTCTGTTTGTTGTATGCTGTTATCGGATCGATTTATGTAATAAGTACTGTACTTCGTTCTGTGTAATTTCGTGTATCATAACTACTTGAATGCTTTTGTGTTATATTTGAGTGCTTTGCGATCATGAAATGTAGGAAGCTGAGTCTGTTTGTGTCTTTTGGAGGTCTTTTTATTGTTTTATTTTGAGATAAGATCGAGTAGATCGATTCAGAATATCATCATCATCATCATCATCATCATCATCATCATCTTGTGAGCATGTGTATTGTTGTATAGGATTTTGATGTCTTCAATCATTTCTTTAAGGGACGAGTCAGGACTTCAGTGTACGTTCACATCGTAACAGAACATCTGGTCGAGAACGGTGTTATTCCCATCGTCGGAAGAGAGGCACCAGAGAAACAACCATGACGATACGTAAATAAAGCATGTTCATCCTTAGGAATTTGGAAGCTTCGAATAAAGTAATTTTAATGTAGGATACAGAACGATTACAGTCGTTTGAGGAGGTAATAGTATAGAACTAAGTTTATATGAATTCTTAAATTCTGCCTCCTTTAAAATTTGGGGATTTCTATGTAATCTGAAGCTCTTGTTTAAGTTATTTACTTACGATGCAGTGGAAATATTCCTTTTAAGGAAGACAAGAGAAGAAAAGAAAATCACAGAGGATGCTTTCCTTTAGTAACATCCCTGTCTTCATTCCACCATGAAACTAGAGTAAACATACCTTACTTCTTCATTTTACTTTGTTCATAACTGCGCGTGAATTGGAATAATATCAGAACTTGCTGATCTTTAGGATTTATGTCATATAACTAGAATTTTAATATGCTCTTGCTAGACATATTTCACTGCATATAAATATAATACTGATAATTTTGTCAAAAGTATTTTATCATTGTAGGAGGTAAAATAACATAGTCCCCCAATGTAAAGCGAGAAGGTATTTAATTTTACGTGGCTGTTGCTATCCTGATCATAGTCACGAGTTCTCCAGGAATCCAAACCACAGAGACTTGACTTTTTATTTCGAAAATCCCACATTCAAAGATATCGTTGAGTCGTTGAATGTCATACATTTGTGCCTAGCATGCTTGTATTTTTGAATGCTGGAAATTACGAGTTTGTGGACGATGCCGTGGATAGAAAATGATAATGAATAACAATAAAATATACAAGTAAATACAAGGAAGAAACCTAATTTATAAGCCGTCTTCGCTGTCTTGATAATTCTGATAGCACAGCCAAGCACAGGTGTGTAAAATCTTAAGATTCCTCCTAATACGGCTGTGCTTTGAAAGCAGTTCAATGCACGCGATTCCTGAATCAAGGGACACATCACTTTGGTTAATATTCCACATGATCACCAGGTTGTGATTATAATATCGACAGATAAGTGCAATTGCTAAGTGTCCTTCCTCTTCTACAGCCATACCGGAATGAAACACGTGTTTGTGGTTCCTTTCAGTTGTTTAATGTCTGAGTATTTCGACGACGGTGGAAGAGGGAAGGGCCAAGAATAGAAAGGTATGGCAGAGGCCTATTTTAAGTAAATCCCCGACATTTTTCCGGTGTGAAAATAGGAGACTACGGGAAACCGCTTTCACAGCTGTTGACAGTGAGTTTAAAACACGCTATTTAATGAATGTATTCTCAACATCAATCTCAGTTATCTAACTCCAATATGCATACAAAAATGATGTTCTAGCCAGTGACTTTCGAACTATTTTAATACATTTTAATAAGCTTATATTAATATCATATTAAAACTTAACAGTAATAAAACACTTTTTAGTAATCTGGAACAAACACCAACGAGAAAAAGTGTTCCACAACTGTCAACGGTGACAGCCTGGACAACATCGAACACGTTCAACTACCTCTCGACAAATACAGAAAATACAGTATTATCTAAGAGACGTTGGTGAGATCTTTAGTCGCCTTCTGAGGAAAAACGTCGACAGACATGACCCCAGTGTCCAGACCGAACTACAAATCTACTCTGCCCTAGTATTACCATCACTTACTAATGGGTGTGGCATTTCGACTGCTACAGAAGACACTTGAAATGTCTACAAAAATACCACTTTGAAGAATACTCAGAGCGAGACAGCAATATTATCGAACAAAAAATATGATCTTGGACAACAACACGAGCATTGAGGCAATCAACTTTTATGAGCCTTCCATGTCACCCTTATGTTTGACACACTCCTTCCAAAGCAAGTGATAACTCGCGAATTGAAGGATGGACAACAGAATTAGGATGGGCAGCAAAACCGATACAAGGACGCTCAAAAATATGGTGTAAGAAGCGTCCAATTGACAGCGGCATGTGGTCACTGATCGGCCGATGTGACGATAAGAGACCACAGGACGTCTCGAACAATAGCGGCGATCGTATCAATCCGATAGAAACGATAGTATAAAAAGAGAAAGTCAGAGAAGAACATGACCAGATTCTACAACAACAAAGAGCTTTAATGTGCCAGTGTTGAGGCAAAACTGTTTTCGTTAGCCGTCGAAGAACCCATAATCGGTGACCTTGTTGCACTCGGAAGAGCCATTACTCATTGAACCCGCCAGCGAGTGAATACCTATGATGTAGATAACAGTTACATTAATCGTGTCTCACAGTCTACTCTCTTGGACAAACACGCGTGCACGCTTTTACGTACTCGGGTCTATTGAAGAAATGTCTATCTCCTATGTATCTATAATAACAACAATATTGTTCATGTTTTATAAAACATGTAACGCGTGTACTCATTTTGTCTCTGCCGTGAAAAAAGAACAATTGCGGTGATGCAATTCGCTGTTTCCCGAGATACTCCACACTACGAGTTCCAGTCTTAATTAGTGTTTAATGAGGCAATGTTCATTACCGACAGGGAAAGTGTAAACGAACATGTACTTGATTGAAACGCTCTGTCAAAGCGTAGGCACAACATGGGGAACATTTTAAACAGAGAGACTGGGTAGATCAATGGGCGGACTCGTAGCTGATAAATAGAAAAGCACTTCAATCACTGGTCTCTAGACCTATCTGATCATGGGGAATACACTTGTTTACATTAAAGGAAATGAAATGAGTTCTTCTTCTATGAAGAAGTGTTTCCTCAGCTTGTTGATCGATTTGTTCTGGGTGATTTCTGACGAAAGAGTAGCGTTACAAAAAATTTGCAAAATTTGAGCTGGGAAGACTTGAGAGAAAGAAGACGAGTTGGGCGACTAAGTGGTATGTTTCGAGCTGTCAGCGGAGAGATCGTGTGGAATGGCATTAATAGACGAATTTGAGTGATATATTTAAAAGTAGGAAAGATCACAATATGAAGATAAAGATGGAATTCAAGAGGACAAATTGGGGCAAATATTCGTTTATAGGAAGGGGAGCTAGGGATTAGAATAACTTACCAAGGAAGATGTTCAATAAATTTCCACTTTCTTTGAAATCATTTAAGAAAGGGCTAGGAAAATATTAGATAGGGAATCTGCCACCTGGGCGACTGCCCTAAATGCATATCAGTACTGTCTGATTGATTGTCGCATTAACTCTTGCCATTGTCAAAGAAAATGCATGCGCGTTACTACCGTGCCTTTATTGCAGGAGAAAGGATGTTTATCGGACGTGAGAGATCATAAAGATTTGACTGAAATACAGAAATGTGAAAAAGATTTGGTTCTACTCTATTTAGTAACACTATACTGTACGTAGTGTCACGTTGTTTTTCTGTCCTCTGTCTATGCACTGGATCGTTGTAGCGCTCCATGCCATAATGTGCTAACCCACTCATATCAACAAAACTATGTTATCATACATCTACTCTAATCTGTTCATTATATTCGTACAGCAACTTCACCCTATCATTCTTACTCTCTGTAGTTCCGCCAAAATTCAGCTGAACAAGTCATGGTTTTACAAGATTTGCCATATCAATCTATTTCATTCTTCGGTTAAACATTACCAACTTGATTTCTTCTCACCCAGAAACATGTTTTTAATAAGGCTTGGCTCCTCTCCTTCTTCTTGGTATTATTCCCTTCTCACTTCATCCGGTCTCCGGTAACAGCAGAACATTTTCGTACGGACGGCATGTTTTCTCAGGAGGAATCCATTCATTGATACTTCGGCCGACCTTAAGGTCTTCTTCTATATGGCAGAACGTGATGAGCCACCTCGCAACGACGTCTGCGTCTGCTCCGACCACATGACCAAACCCCCACAGCCTCGCTCCCCTCATCTTAACTGAAACAGAGTTATTCCGCTCAGTTTCATTTCAGATATGGTTAAGCTATTTGTCTTCTATAGACCATCTGATCATTTACATCTCAGCTGCGAGATGCAAATGCATTTTCTTAATAAAAATCTTGTACGCCTCTGTGGTGTCGTAGTTAGCGTGATTAGCTGCCACCCCCAGAGGTCCGGGTTCGATTATCGGCTCTGCCACAAAACTTGAAAATTCGTACAAGGACTGGAACGGGATCCACTCAACCTCGGGAGGCCAACTGAGTAGAGGTGTGTTCGATTCCCTCTTCAGCCATCCTGGAAGTGGTCTTCCATGGTTTTCCACTTCTCTCCAACCAAATGCTGGAATGCTACCTAACTTAAGGCCCTCTCCACGCTCCAGGACACTGCCCGTGAGGCGGTAGTGGTGGAATCCCTCCCTGAGTCCGAGGGAAAAGCCAATCCTGGAGGATAAACGGATTAAGGAGATGAAGAAGAAGAATGAACATCTTACGAATAGATTAATAATAGTGTTTGGGAAATGATATTTGATAGAAATGATGTCATGTACGGAAAAGGCAATAAATTCGGTTAAGCCCCAGACACATCAACCGTTTCTCAAGTTAAGAATCTAAAGTGGTGAAATCTTGGTCCTGCAGAGGTATTGCTGTTTCAACGACATGTACCTTCAAACAGACAATTTTACCATCGTTGATGTCAGAATTAGTATATAGGTAGCGTGATTAGCTCAGTGACTTAGCCCCTGGCTTGACACCTCAGAGGTTCGAATCCTAGTTGATACTGGGTTAAGATTTTCATCTCAAAAAAAAAGTGGCGTCAAGAAGAGCATCCAAACATAAACTCTTGGCCAGAAACAAAATGAACCTGTACCTTTCTCATATCATAAGGATGAAGTTTCGATTTATTTTCCTTTCAATCGAAGATATCACAACATATATCAACAGCAGTGAATCACAAATTTTGCTAGTCTATCAATCTCACTCTTTCTAATAGTCTAAGTTTCCTTACATATATGCATACACGTTTCATGATATTATTATTGTTATAATTATTGTTTATTATTATTATAACTATAATTTGCTTTAACATTCATTACAGGTGTATGTATTTTTCTCTGTTACATAGTATAAGATGGTATTAACTATACTTCGTCTTTTAGGCAACCTCTAAATTGAAGAAGTGTTACTATGGAATATATATATATATATAAGTTTTTAAGTTTAACGCTATATTGGCTGCCTGCGCTTCGACATCTGAGAGAGTAAAACGGATCTTTTTTAGGCAATCTGTGAATGATTGTTTAATTAATTGTGTCAGGTAAACACCAAATATGTCACCAGAGATCTTTTACTTGCCGGCATCGTACACCCAGAGTCCGACACTTCACAACTGATCCACAAAAGAACCTGTCTTTCATGGCGTTCGCGACGTGGTTTCAGTTGTCGATAGACTTTTCTTTTTTGGTGAATATTTATGGAATAAAAAATGAGTTTTCCAAAAACTTTAATGATGATGGCTGGGAATAAATCTGAGACGCTAGACTACCAGGTGAGTAATAAGAAATTCAAGGAGGTAAAGACTTTCAAGTAATTGGGATTTCATTATACGAACATCTCGTTTACACTTTCTCTATCGGTAACGAACATTGCCTCATTAAATACTAATTAAGATTGGAACTCGTAGTGTGGATTACCTCTGGTAACAGCGAATTGCATCACCGCAATTGTTCTCCTTTTACGGCAGAGACAAAATGAGTACACACGTTACATATTTCATAAAACATAAACAATATTCCTGTTATTATTGATTCATAGACCCGTGTACTTAAAAGCGTGCACGTGTGTTTGTCTAAGAGAGTAGACTGTGAGACACGATTAATGTAACCGTTATCTACATCATAGGTATTCACTCGCTGGCGAGTGTAATGAGTAATGACTCTTCCGAGTGCAACCGAGCAGAGGAGAGGTGGCCACGGCTCTACCGTGGTTCTACGTCTCTGTATTCGGGTGACGGGACAGAGCTGAACCTCACGGCTGGCTCCAATCGTCGGCTGTTCTGAGAATGGTTTGCGGTGGTTTCCAATTCTCCTGCACTAAGGCGAATGCCGGAACTGTTCCTAGTACAGGTCACGGCCGCCCACCCCCTCACCTCCTCCAAGCATCTCCGTCACCGTCACAAACCTCCCGGCGTGAGAGACGGTGTCACCGTCTAAGAGGCCCGCCTCCCCCTTCAGGGGTTGAATGAAAACATTTTAGTTAGTAGTGTCTTGTAGAGTTCATTTTATTATTTTATTTTAAAATATGATCGAGTAGATTGATGAAGAATAGCATCATAATCTTGCGAGCGAGTTTGTTCATGTATAGGATTTTGATGTGTCCAATTATTTCTGTATGGGACGAGTCAGGGCTTCAGCGTACGTTCACAGATATGCACAGTCTTCATGTTATCCTGTAGAAGATGGATCGGAAGATTTCTGCAAATATCTTAATGTGTGTCCTACACTTCCCTGTGGCCGTGTCTTTATGGATGCATCCTGTGTCTTAGAACAGGCCGTAGCAGCCCTCGTAATAGACTCAGACTCCCGACTCTTCTAATAATGAGTTAATGATGTTATTAAATCAGTCGTGGCTCATTCATAAGTGGAGGAAGGAATTCAGTAGACATAAACTACTTCGAATTTAGTCTCCTTCACACAGTATAAAGTTATCATATGATCACTATAAAAATGAGCGTGTTTGTAAGGAAGACACCTAATGGAGGCAATCAAATGACATTTCTTAACTAAAATTTGGCACTAGACTCTCCTAGAATTTACTTAAAAGAACGAATATTTAATGATGATAATCATCATGTTTCAGTGTTTTACGAGTCAGTTGGACTCTTTGACTACATGATCAGCGTCACGCCCTTCGGATTGGGTTTATTTTTGTCTCAGTACACACATTTTCATATACACACGCTACTAAATACTATAGAAACACAAAAGAGAAAATGCATTCCCATACGGAGGACTGAGTTAGGAACGTCATTCGCTCGTAAAACAGGGACATTTCTACAGGTGCGATACAGTTCGCGCTCATTATTCCACGTGTGTGTGTGGAGGAAAGGCGGTGGAATAAAAATGCGCGTTATAAGGGTTTCAATCAGTCTCCCGTCAAAACACCTTACCACCATCAACTTTAATCTTCTTACCAAACCACGAATATCTTCCAGAAAAAGCAATTCATTTCATAAATATTTTGTTTCCTAACACTGTTGATGCCCATTCAACTGAACGTAGTTGATGTGCTTAAAATGTTACTGAACACACTACAGTTTCCGTAATAACTTCAATCGTTAACTTGTTTCTGTCGTTACTCTGCTCTGCATTTATCATAGAAGATACAATCACCATTTGTATTTTAAGTAGGAGTGGAGAAAACGCAGACAATTCACCACAACTATCAGTGGTGTACAGTATCAGTATATCAGTTGGTGACTCGCTGAAGTAATCCATATCACCACACTAGACTAGCTGGTTCATAATACCGTCGCTGCCAGGACAAAACCTCCTATGTGATAATATATTTTTAGATATACTGACCCGCAGCACATACATATTATGAAGAGCGAGAATACCTTGACAATATTGACACAATAGTGCACCTTAGATGACAGAACCTAACCAGCCAAAGTTCTAAGCAAAAATATTTCACATAGGTTTTTTCCCGGCAGCGACGATATTCAGAAAGCCGGGTTGAGTGGCTCAAATTGTCGAGTGCTGGTTTTCCAAGCCCAAGTTGGCGGGTTTGATTCCGCCCGAGTCCGGTAGTATTTGAAGGTGCTCAAATACACCAGCCTCTTATAGGTAGATTTACCGCCACAGCAAACTCATGCGGGACAAAAAGCTGACCTCGGCGCGAAAACCTTAAAAGTAGTTAGTAGGACGTAAACAATTATTATTATTATTATTAATATTATTATTATTATTATTATTATGAGAAATTTTACTACATTACAAAACTGATTAAAATAGAGTATATCTGTTTCACTGTAAAGATATTTGATAACCTCTTCTGCGTCTACCCGGTTATTCATTTTCTTTTAGTGGTTTAACGTCACATTAACAGATGAGAGGTTCACAGTCATAACAAATCAAGGCAAACTTTTAATATTTTTATATTGCTGGTGTATAAGCTACAGAAAACTCTGTTCTATTATTGCCATAGTGAACTAAGTCAATAGTCAATTTCCTGTCCGAGAGCTAGCGTCATTGTAAAGAAATTAGGAGAGTTCTTGTTCCTTCAAAGCCATTTTGAACTACAACTACATTATATTAGGACTGCAAACAATGAAATAGCTAATGAAAAAGAGTAATTATTTTGTATCTGTTTGTGAAGAACACTTTCCCCATTCATCACTTTAATTTTTACATGAATATAACCACGATAACTGGCATTGTTTTAAGGATAATATTAATATATACATTTCTAATGTCAGTAGGGAATTAATGGCTTCCGCTGTATGTTGCCATGTTCATAACTTCAGTAGAATTCATTATCTATTAACATTTGTTTAGGCTTCATATTTCCAAATATTGTCTTAATCGACTTTATCGACAGCGGTTCGGAACCAATCGTGAACACGATTTTGGTGATGCAGTGATGGGAAAGGGCTAGTGCTTGAAAGGAAGCGGCGATCGTTAGAATTAAGGTACAGCCACATCATTTGTCTGGTTTGAAAATGGGAAACCACGATAAACATCTTTAGAAGTGGTGACGGTAAGGGTTCGAACACACATCTCACAAATTAAAGTCGAACCATAGCCTCATTCCTAACTCAGAAATTACGTATCATACATTTAAAAGTTGTAAGTATTCAATGAACAGATTCCAGAGGTGCCAACGTCGGTGCAATCAGTCATAGCAGAAACGGGACTATATGAAAATATTAGTGATCTACATATTTTGAACCTTTTGCCCCTAACAATGACATTCCCTCCATTGCTACAAAAATCCGCCGGGACGCATTTTATGTTAGAAAAAGAGGGCCGAGCTCGATAGCTGCAGTCGCTTAAGTGCGGCCAGTATTCAGTATTTGGGATATAGTAGGTTCGAACCCCACTGTCGGTAGCCCTGAAAATGGTTTTCCGTGGTTTCCCATTTTCACACCAGGCAAATGCTGGGGCTGTACCTTAATTAAGGCCACGGCCGCTTCCTTTCCACTCCTAGCCCCTTCCTGTCCCATCGTCGCCATAAGACCTATCTGTGTCGATGCGACGTAAAGCAACTAGCAAAAAAAAAAAAAAAAGAGCATGTCGGAGAGAAAGAGGACTGTGGTAATTCTGTCACAAATAAACCTAAGAGAATACCCCGTCGAGCATTCTGTTCCGGAAAACATCAAACATTATTATTATTATTATTATTATTATTATTATTATTATTATTATTATTATTATTTATTTATTTATTTATTTATTTATTACCGGTGGTATAACGTCGCAGTGCTCAAATAGCTTTATTTAACGAAAATGGGATAGGAAATATCTAGGAATGGAAATGAAGCGATCTTGGCCACAATCACTGCATTTTCCTCGTGTGAAATGGGAAGCGGTGGAAGACCATCTTAAGGGCTGCTGATCGTTGGGTTCTACCCCACTATTTCCTGAAGACAAGCTAACTGTTACGCGCCCCAAACCACAAAGAAAACTTGTGTGCTATTTGCTTTACGTCGCACCGACACAGATAGGTCTTATGGCGACGATGGGACAGGAACGGCCTAGGAATGGGAAGGAAGAGGTCGTGGCCTTAATTATGGTACAGCCCCCAGCATTTGCCTGGTGTGAAAATGGGAAACAACGGAAAACCATCTTCAGGGCTGCCGACAGTGGGATTCGAACCCACTATCTCCTGGATGCGCCCCAAACCGCACGGCCAACTCGCTCGGTACACAGAAAACTCCCCTGATTATTATTATTATTATTATTATTATTATCACTATTATTATCATTATTAAGATACTTCATTCCTCGTACACGAAGAAACAAATATACGAATGAGACGTTTCTTTATGCACTTCCTTAAATGTAAGGAGATGTGAGGAATTCTGTGGTGGGAGATGAAGTGAGACATAAGCTACTTGCGGGAATTAGAGTAGATTTACAATGGAATTGGAATCTGTAGGTGGGAAGTTGACATCTGTGAGTGAACATGGAACAGAAGTAACACATAAGGAGCTGTACTCTGCGCTCGCTGGGAGCACAGCAGGTGGCCTGGGATTAGCCCGTTATGCTCCAGAACAGAACGAGCTCCTCTGGGCGAGTCATACTGCCCTTCATATTCTGTATATGAAAATATTGTGCTACCTACAGAAGAGGATATTACTCATCATGCATTTTTGCAAAGTACTCAATTCTTATGATCTGGGAGGTTAAGACCTACTTTCTGAAAGTTCAAGGGATGAGAAACAATATTTACGCTTTTATATTAAACTAGCACTTTTACCCGTTCTTTGCACAGGAATTTGCTATTTATTAACTTACAAGTTTCCTTCATGAATTTATGCCAATTTACATGTCTCTATTCACGCGTTTAATACGATATGTTAAACGGATACTTTTCTCCGAAAGCACATGGCAGTAACGTGAAATACTATAAAGCTGAACAAAGTCTAGAAAGAATGAGGACAATTTCCGAATTTATTGTACGGCACAGCTGCTGGTTCTAAGTTGTGCTAAATTATGCCTATTTCTTAGTTGCATATTGTTGTTTGTCTGTCCACAGGCGTGGCTCCGTGACTGTAACCTCACGAAACCCATCGTTGATGGTACCTCCTTATTATCTGCTCTATCGAAAAGAGAGAAAGAGTTAACCCACCTTGAAGTGACATATACCGAGAGTCGTACGGAACTTCGGCTAAAAGTCCTATTTTTCGTAAGCATCTCCAAAATTATTCGTCGTACGATAAAAACTTATATGGCATAAACAAATGAAATTAGCATGTTGTATTTGGGTGTTTTTCTTATAATTTTCTTTACGTCACACCGACACCCCCCCCCCTTATGGCGACGATGGGAGAGAAAAGTCGTAGGACTGGGAAGAAGCGGCCCCGGCCTGAATTAAGGTACAGCCCCAGCCAGCATTTACCTGGTGTGAAAATGGGAAACCACAGAAAAACATCTGCAGGGCTGCCGACAGTGGGGTACGAACCCACTATCTCCCGAATGCAAGCTGATAGCTGCGTGATCCAAACAGCACAGCCACCTTGCTCGGTACGTGTGGATGTACCACAGATGTGAGTGAGCTGTCACTTCATGTCTGTAAACGAGGTCTATTAGAAAACACTACAAACTTTAATATGTGAGCAAAGTGAAGAGATATTGAACTTGTGACTGAAAATTAACAGAGTTTTTGCATAATTTACAAAAATCTCCTAATATAAGACTAATAAGTCTATATAAAATGCACTTTTGAGGAAACTAGACTCAATAACGGATCGAATAAAGCTAAAAGTGCATCTTCGAAACGAATAAGGGGGTAACAAACTTGTGCCTGCAATGCTGGCCTCTTGATAAAGCACATGACAAATCAAATAACATTGTAAATCATACATATAATAATTCTCACATCATTTACATTATGAAATAAAATGTTGAAATTGCTAAATAATTGCGCAAATTTAAAATTTGAATGAATAAATAAAATTATGGAAAAATGTCAACTTGTTTATCATTTCTATACTCAATACACGCTAGCTGTTTCACATACACAAATTTTGCGGTTGTACCTTGTGCAGTCTACCGCGTTTTTCATGATCACAATTCTTCGAACGGTCAGACTTCTTCCTTCTTTTTCTCTTCTATAAGTATTAAGATAAAAAGGTTATCAAATTGTACTTTTCCGAAAATCTTTAATCTCCACCACAAACTGAATTTCTTAGTAAGAATTATTGTATTGCGCAATATAAGGGGAATATACGCAAAATTTATCTCGTGGCAGTTAAGCTATTAAAGAGTAAACACAAATGCCACACTACATCCGTTGCGATAATGCGCAATACACTGGAAACTTTGTTTCAATACATCCGCCACAATATATATTCAACGAAGTTATAAATATTGTATTGAATATATTCACGTTTTGTTTATTTCATGAGCTCTCTCACTGCTCGTAAAATACAGTATGGGTACGTTCTCTACTGGATTCGCCACTTGATTTAACAATTTCTAAAGCGACTGGTTTTGGGAGGATGCAAGGGGAGGCCTGGGTACAGCATTTTATTAGAACAAGAGAGTTTGGGTGAAGTGCTCTATTACTACAAAGGTACAATCTTTTATTTGAGTGCAGTACATCCAATTTAACCACCGTGACGTAGCAGAAGTAATAAATTCGTTCCTATGGCAAACGATTGAGCGAGACTGCCGCAATCCCTTGTAACTGGTTCGTGTCACTGAGTAACAGATGGCGTTAGTATTTATTTAATTTTTTATTTATTTCATTTATTGTGTTTATATTCTACATTAATGGTATATGTAAAATACGTAAATACATATTAAGAAAATATTACACTTGAACATGTAGGGTATTCGTCCAGGAGAAGGCTAAATAAGAAGCCCTCACTAGGTCGCTTCAGTCACCCTCAAATAGTCTATTTAGGTATTCTTGAGTGATGTTGGTAATTATTTGCTGCTGAGCTTCCTGGATTCTAGATGCAAGTTGGGTGGGTTACTCATTTTCAATAAATTGGCAAGTGCCTGAAGCCGACGGAATTATACTTCATTCATGTTCAACTGCTTGCTGTTGTCTGAACTGTGGTGGAGGTATACTGGAGAGCAAAAGCAGCCAGGTCACAGGTGTTGATCGTATGGTCTCGTTGAGTATATCATAGACTTTGCTTACGTGTTCACTTCTGAACCACGCTGCCGATCAGTGTTTAGCAACATTTTACACTAACAACACCATCGCTGCTCTGCGGAGAGTGTCCTCTCTTTAAGGTTTCTGCCAGTATTTTTCAGATGCCTTTTCTATTTCAGAGAGCGATCAAGATATATTGCCAGATATTTGGGATGTGGGTTATATAACATTTAGCTCTTGCCTTTTTGGCTGGTTAGTGAGATGGAAAGCTGTTACTACCGTTTTCGATGGGTTTGGGCAGAGCATTCACAGTCTAAAATAATAATCAAGTTTGTTCACATCCTGCGTCAAGGTTTCTTCTCCATTTTCAAGATGTGTACAGGTATGACAGCGCTATAAGTATAGAAAATCGTACTACCAGATTTTACTCGAAGCCAGCGTCGTAATGTTTATAAGTAAGCGAATAGAAGCCCTGGAGAGGGGATTAGACATTTCTCTCAACTCCTACGCGGTTCCCTTTACAACAGTTATGTTGTATAGCCATAACGTAAGGGATCTTGGTATATCTGACGAACATCTGTCCTGGTCTGCCCAAACTATTCCTCTGTGTACAAAAATATACGGAACGCTACACTGTCTCAGTAAATTCAAATTCACTTTCCCTTTTAAACTAAAGAAAATCCCTGCTGAATCACTCGTATTACCTCATTTTGATTGAGATATAATTTACAACCTAGGAGTAGACTGGGGAAGGAAATTACAGTGTGCTCAGAATCCTTGTGTAGGATTTATCTGTGGACTTTGTTACGCTGACCAAGTCACATCGTCATACACACGGCTTTGGTGGCTTCGCTTGCAAGAACGCCGCACACTTCATACTCTTTGCTTTTTGCATAATATTCTTAAAACTTCTGAACCAGCATATCTCTGGGATCGCATGAAGCTCCTCTCCACAGACCGTAACAAAAATACACGATCCTGCAGCACCATGTGTTTATCCCTTCCTGCACACGGAACAGCAATGTACACGAAGTCATTCACCATTACCGCAGCCCGACAATGGAATCTCTTACCAGTGGACGTCAGAAGCATGTCCAGCAGCTCAGCTTTTAAACATGCCTGTGTCGAAATACTAGGTAAACACGCATGGATCATCAAGTTTTGATCAGAAAACACCTCTTCCTACCACTTTTTCATAATTATGTCCACTTCCTTTCAGATATCGTCTTCTTATCCTTCTTTTTACTAATCTTTCCCTTCACCTCCCAATTGAAGGCGAAATCTCGGTATAATGTAGAAATGTATATATTTTCTAAACTTTCTTTTAAGTAGTATTCATATATATTTAATGTAGACCTACTCTATGTACGATGTGTATTATATAGATGGTATTTGTTTTTTACGTGTCACTACTTTTATTATTATTTCATAATATTGTCGTCAGTAGTTATTACCAACAGTATCCTATGTCAAGACTGGTTAAGTGTAAGAAAGGGAGTACATCCCTAAGTAGTGAATTTTTGGGGGTTCTGCGACCACCTCTACCTCCGACACCCTGGACGAGGCCTCCACCTTATGGAATATGCTGACTAACACTGCATGCTTAACCTCACATGACCTTTCACTAGGGCGGCTGCCTAAGAGTGCGCTCCCTGACATGACCTTACGCTTGCTACATTTCCAGGCTTAACTTTGCAGACCTCAGATTCGAACCTAGGCTAAAGGGCCTAAGACCCAAGTTCGATGCCAAATAGTGCAAGCTTACCCTAACAGCCAACGTGATTATGGTCTACAGTGTAAGCTTAACCTAACAGGCAGGACGTGTCTAGACTTAACCTCGCAGATCCCGGGTTCGACTCCAGGCCTAAGGACCTAAAAACCTAATTCGAAGCCTAAGAGTACAAGCTTCAACCTAAGAGACTCAAAGTTCAACACACGAGCTAACCGCATAACAGTAGAAGCTTAACCTAACAGACTTCAAATTCGTATCCGGCCTAACTGCAGCGTAACGTTACGCTGACGACGCGTTCACCTAATTTAATTTTCTAGGAATTGGAGTTGAACTTGGAACAATATGGTGGCTATAAGGCTTAATACGTATGCATTATTCATAAGGGCGCAACATTGGAAAGCGACTTAAGGTAACTTGGAGCTGAACTTGGAACAAGATGACGGCTATAGGGCTTAATACATATGTTTTATTAATAGGGACGTAATACCGGAAGGTAACTTCGGGGGCTAGAGCTGAACTAGGAACAAGATGGCGGCTGCACATGGGACTAGGGAGATGGTGTAAGACTTAATGCATGTACTTTATTTAAAAGGGGTGTAACATTTAGGAAGCATGTTTGGGGCTCGAAGCTGAGCCTAACCTCCCAGGCTAACAGCAAAAATAATGTAAACTTAAAAGAATTTAAGTTTGATACCTTAACTAACCGCATAAGATTGCTGAACATGTAACAAAATGGGGCTACAATGTTTTTGACACGCAGTGATCACGTGGTCATGGATATGAATGTTTGGACTTGTACACTATCTGGCTCTCTCTCTCTCTCTCTCTCTCTCTCTCTCTCTCTCTCTCTCTCTCTCTCCCTCTCTCTTGTAAATTCAAGTCTATATATGCTATGGGAAGATATTGTTTTACCTAATAGGTAAGATACTGTAACAGAGAGTTGCTCGCTTTGTAGTTCATCATGACACGGATATTAATAGTTGATGTTTAAGGCTTTAAGATTAACGGAAACAAATTCGTGCTCAAAGAGGTGGTTGTATTGGACTGCACTGTACTGTGGGCACCAAAAGCCATGAGTTTAGTATTTAGCCCAACTTTTCCTTACTGCTTACAAACAGATGAAGATAAAAGGCAGACACAGTGTGTGAGAAAACATTTAGGACTTCGGTGGGGAGAAAAAGGAATTCCATATCGCTTTCTAGCTATGACCTTGAACGCTCATTTCTCAACAGCAGATCGAGTGTTTGTAAAGGGTTGTGAAAGAAGGAATGGCTGTGCGAGAATCTACCATCAACATGTGAATTTTTCAATCTGCATGAATTAGAATGTCCATCATTAAAAACTCTTCTGAAGGAGCGTACTGAGGAAACCCGGAAACAGTATTTACGCCATGTGTGTATGCCCTTTGATTGGTTGTGTGGCAATGCATGCCGGGAAGTGAGCTACATATATAAAGTGCAGTGTTCAAATATCGACAGTGAGAAAGAAACATATGTAGAGTAAAGACATCATGTCATTTCTCTCTGATACTAAGTGTAACGCAGTTGAAAAGGCAATCGTAAAATTTTATACCTGTACAAAGAAACTAAACACTTTTACTGAAGAAGAGTTGAATGCATTACAAAAGACATTTTTGGTCAACGTAACTGCGAATGCTGTAAAGAAGATCTGGGATAAGGCACCTCGTGAGTGGACTCAAGATCCTGTTTCGTGCGAGCTTCAAACGTCTAGTTTACATCATGAACAAGTGAGTTTAGATAAGAGACCTTCAGTAAGACAGTGCCGTAAATGTCAACTCAATAAATTGTATAACGGCCCTAAAACAAACGAATTTCCTTTGCTTATAAACCCTTATCATGGCTGCGAAAAGGGAAAGCACGCTGTCGCAGAAAAAGGTGAAGAAACGTGGTGGGAGGAAGGTTAGAAAGCTTTCTGGGCATGGACTCATCAATAAGGTGATTCATCTTCTTCGTTTTGAGCTTCATCTTCCTAGTTACCAATACTGTGGCCCTGGAACTCGACTTGACGTCCGCTTGGCACGCGGTTATCTTGGTATTAACATGTTAGATGCTGCCCGCAAAGAGAATGACATTGCTTATCGTCAAAACAAACCTGAACTAAGACGTGTAGCTGATGAAAATCGTCTTCGTAAAGCTATGCAGCGTGTGACGTCACCTAACGCTACAGTTGATGAGAAGATAGCACCAACTGTTGTTGCCAGTCCAATGAAAAGGAAGCTGTTGATGGGTGGAGGTCTTAAAAGACAAAAACGGCAGAGAAATGTCAAAGGACTAAACAGATTACTTTGGTGAAAGAAGAAATTGTACGCATACGCTGAAATAAATAAGAATTGTAAAACTTAGTGCAGTTGTTGTTTGATTACATTTTTAACATGTCCCTAGTCCAACACGATTCCAAATCCTAAATTAACTCAAACTCAAGTGATAGTGGTATTGACTAACGAATTTATGCAATCTTAACTATTAGTAGTAATGTTGACTAACAAGTTTATGAAATAGTAGACTGGAGAGGTAGGGGTTCTTGAACAAAAAAATTCAACAATCGTTTAAAAGTACATCCTCTTTATTAATCCATGAATTAAACATGTTATTAAAACCAATCCGTTTGACATACATTTTATTACCACGACAACGAATAACACGTTCTATTAAATAGTGATTAGAATGTTTTGTTTTCTGCAGCTCTTCGATGAAGTATCCTCCTTTGATGGGTTGTCCTGAAAGATTGTCAAGTAAATAGGTAACTGGATTAGTAAGCTTAACTCTGCTGATTTGAAAAATTTCTGTGCTCCAGTTAGGGGTGTATCATTTTGCGAAGACAGACTTATGTTTGCTGGTGCGAACAAAATCACCTGTTTGAAAGCGATGCCGACGTGGATCAGCTGTTTTGATTATGTGATGAATAGCGTCTAAGCGTGGTGTATATTTGGTAACAAGACGTGGCTTTGTGCCGATAGTGCGATAAGGGGTATCGTTGTAGATAGACACAAGACTAGGTATGAGATCAATCCAGCGATAAGAGTCTATAGCTGTAAATTCTTGCAACATCGTAGTTTTGAGCGTACGATTAAGGCGTTCCACAACGCTAGCTTTGAGGTTGCTGTACGTAGAATAGCCAGAGCTGCTGTCTAAGAACGCACTGGTCCTGCAAAAGCGAACTTAGAGTACACATCGATGACAGTAAGTAGATACTTACACTGTTTATTGCTAGAGGCATACGGAATCATGTATAATAAGTCAGCTAGCCATAGTTCATCCTTTCCAATTGTAAAAACACGTCTTGGTGGGTAGGTTCAACGAGATGGTTTATGTAAATCATGTGCGATGCTTAGCTTTACAGGCGAGGTCTTGCTTTGAGGAGCCATTACTCAATAATATGAGCATGACGTAATTCCTTTTCTATTACTAGAATCTCTGATTCATGACCTGTGTGACTGGCATCTTGAGATACTCTTAGACGTTGCAAACGTTGTACGAGTAAGTTTGGGTCGTTCCAGTACCTTACGTCAACGTAGGATAACAGAGGCTTGTAGACAACATTAAGACCACGTGCAGACAATTGATGCGAAAGAAACAGCTTAGAACTAAAATCCCGGTACTTGCGCAACTTCTGTCCTCTTGTAACTGCATCCAGTAGTGTCAGTAGCAGAAAGCATTTCTGTATATTTTTAAAGATCATCTTGCGAAATTATATCTTTGTCAGGTATACGAGAAAAAAGGAGTTCTAAAAGACCTTTAGTAGGTTTATAAGTGCTTTGACGATGAGTCTGTTAACATTAATCTTAACATTTGTATTACGTATCCAAAACAGTCTTCTTCATAGCGAATACCGTACGTTGTTTCGCTTTGTCCTGTAAGGAGTTCTTCTATGCAAGGTGCAAAGTGTGAGCCGTAGGTGTTTTGAATAAAAAACTTTAATTGATTACGATACTCCGGTGAGATTAGAACCTCAGGCAAGGAAGGCAAATCGTGTTTTGATGTAGAAGGTGTTTCAGCAGCAACGTCTAAATTTAAAAACGTAACTCAATTGGATTTTAAAGAGACGTTAAGATCTTACTCGTTCCCCTCTTCCTCATCGTTACCCTGCTTCTCCTCTTACTCATCTTGCTTCTCCTCTTTTTCTTCTTCTTAAGGCTTCTCCTCTTGATTCTCATTGTTTTTAGATGTTTGTATAGTTACAGAACTTAAAGTAGTCTGTGACGATGACGTAGAATTAAAAATCGCTTTCAGTGGTGCACCAAGTTGCGTTTTCTAAAATAAATCATTATCTGCTCGAATACGTTTAAGCTCTTTAAATTTACGTCGAATATTGTTTCGCGCACGGATAATACGTTGTGTAATCTCATTACTTGATGTGGACATGATGTCAGTTTATATCAAGTGCAGTCTGTAACAGTTGTGCTGATGCTTATAAAGTGATCAAAGCCCATGCGATAGCGTCAATAACTAGAAAGCGTAAAGTTGTGATGACCAACATGTAGTGCACAGTCGTTTAAAGTCATTGAATGTCATATCAGTGTTAACATGATCGTCATACACATGTCGCATGTTGAGTTCATCTTGTCGGAAGAGCACAATAATATTAGCCTTGTCACGTATCAACTACTTAGGCACACGAAAGTAGGTTTGACATAAATCTAAACGATCTACATTTATGATGTCCCACACTAAAATAACATCTTTCTGCTCTATAGCGACATCGTTAAAGCTCATAAAAGAATTGGCTAGCACATCATCTGGTACCAATACTTGCTCACACACATTACATTGAAAATATCTCAAACTAGCTTTGCGAAATCTTGCAAAACAAGTTGTAGAATAGTATACAGCGGTTGATAGAGTGGCTTTGCTAAAATGTAAATGTTTTAGAAGTGTATACCATTTGAAGGGGAACAAGTGTACGTAAAAGTTTTGTCTTGTCGCAACCTGATGATCCAGTTATGATACATCGAACTGTAGAGGGAAACAATGCTCCATGACGACTTTGAGTAGCTCTAGCAGAACTCGGTAGGAGATGTGACACTATGTCACTTACAGGTAATGTGTCTTGCTGCTTTATAATCTTCATGCTGACTGAATGAAGAAGTGGCACATTTAAGGATATGTAACGAATCACGTAACAAGTAACTCTCAGTTCGTTAACCGCTGTTAGCAAAAGAAGTCGTGTCTGGAGTGGTGAAATAATGGTATCCTGACATTATGAAGAATAAAACTAAGACTGTTGGATGTAAAGAAGTTGTAAAGGCTGCGAGGAAAGCTATTCGAGGAGAATACAATCCACGAGTAGCTATAACTAAAGCACTACGTGCAGCCAGAGCAGGAAATTCGCCTAAGTTTAAAGCAATGCTTTTTTTGCTATTTTGCTTTACGTCGCACCGACACAGATAGGTTTTATGGCGACGATGGGACAGGGAAGGCCTAGGAGTGGGAAAGAAGCGGTCGTGCCTTAAGGTACAGCTCCAGAATTTGCCTGGTGTGAAAATGGGAAACCACGCAAAACCATCTTCAGGGCTGTCGGCAATGGCGTTCGAACCCACTACCTCCCGGATGCAAGCTAACAGCTTCCCGACCCCAACCGCATGGCCAGCTCGCCCGGCAGAAAAAATGCAATGTTTAGTAATCGTGATCGAATTATTCCTGCACCGAAACGAGGCGGATACCTTTCATTGCTGTTTGTAGCACTAGCGGATTTAGGATCTCTGCTAGGTGGTGCCAGTGCAGTAGCAAGAACTGTTAAGGTTGTAGAATAGGCGAATCAGAAATTAAAGGAAGTGAGCGTCATAATAAGACGATGGAAGCTATTGCATTGCGAGGTAAAGGTCTACACGTGAAGCTAGCACCGTACCAAAAAGGGTTTGGTATCTATATATCGCCAAAAAAAACGTCTACTGAATGCACTGCCACATCGAGCTCTAATCCACGACGAAGTTGCTACGTATGCTAAACAACTAGGAATTGACGATTTCGCGGTGTGTATATGCGAGATAAGCTACCAGCATACCCACGGGAACTTGAGTATGCTGTAATCAACTTAGACGACAGTCGTGGACCTGGAAATCGTTACATTGCTTACGTAAAACGTAACTCTAAACTATGGTATTTCGATAGTTATGGAGACTTACCTCCTTCATCTGAGAGCATACAATATTTCGGAAGCAGTACAGACAGTGTTTACAATAAAAAGCGTGTGCAGAATTTCAATACGCGCATGTGTGGGCCTGCAGACTTGTGAATATACATAATCGACTTATTAATTTAGATCGTCACACGTACGTAGCTTACAAACTTCAGCTTAAATCAATATGAAACAAATCTATAAAACTTAGTGTACATCGAGGAGACATGCCACAAGTTTCCGAGGAGTTATCGAGTTAACAGATGGAGATAGGCAGATTCTCTAAGACTTAGGTTATACGCTACTACAACAATAATATGGAAGAGATGCTAGATATTATGAAGACAGTGGAAACTCAAGAGCGTGTAGTACGAAGTGAGTTCATTCTTATATACCTTTTACATTTGGACTTGGTAACAATGATGAAATTCGCATAATTAACTACACCCTACCTTACGAAAGCTACCTCTATATCGAAGGACGAATAGATAAGGCGGATGGGTGTAGGCCGAGCACATCTCAACTAAACAACCATGGTCTAGCTTTTCTCTTTTCGGAGGCCACGTTCTGAAGTAAACAGTGTTGAAATAGATAGATCGAAGAATGTTAGTACTACATGTGCATTGAAACTCTACCCTTCTTTTAGTATTGAAGAAAGTAATCTTTTACGGGTGTCAGGATGGTGTCTAAAAGCTACCAACAACTGGATGATTAATTATGGTACTATTACAGGTAAGTTACCATTGAAACATATTCTTCGTTTCGCTGAAGACTACAAACGTATTATAATCAACGCAAAGTAAGAGATAATTCGGATCCGTGATCGTAGTGATTACAATGCTCTTAAAGCAGCAGCGGTACCTGTAGACTAAAAATTACCCTTCAACGTATCCTGTGGAGGATTCCGCATGCAACATTATCTGATCGGGAAATGCTTTGATTGCTCAAGATTTTAAGAATGATACACCATCACCAATACGATTTCGAAGTTGGGAGCTGCATGAGTATCCTGTGTTAACACCTATAAATAAGCATAGCTGGGCAATAAAATATTACATTGCACTGAAAAACCACTGTACATTACTACTATGGAATATCGTCACAAGACTATAAAAAGAACATATTTACTTCAATATTATTATTATTATTGAGTGTGTGTGTGTGTGTGTGTGTGTGTGTGTGTGATTTTACATCGAGGATCATGGAAAGAAAAGAAGAAAGTAGAGATGATGTAGTAAGAAAAACGTGTTTGTGCAAATCTTGCATTGAACCTGATGATACACTATTAAGTAAGGCTATTACAGCTTTCTACAAATATAAAGGCTTACGCTGTATGTCGCAGCATTTGATTATGTAGTTACCATCTGACTTTCTATCAACGTACGCTGCTTACGATATACATTCCGCTTGGGGGATGCTAACTTTCCATTGCAAGATGTCATTAGAAGTAGCCGCATACAGACATTGCCAGCAACACTGCACGAATCGAGGTACAAACGGTAATCCCGACTGGGGTGGGTTAAATCCTATGATTAAGGACGGTAGACTGTGTATGCTTGAATTAAGCAATGTGTTTTAAAGATATGTACTTTCAAAGCTGTATCTCTGATGTGTTAATATATATGTGATAAGCTAAAGAAACGTTTATTCATTTATTTCAATAACCCTATCTTTTATTCACCACTCCTAATACCGCAATCTACATTCATCATTGAACATATGCACAGCTATCCAGTATAATTTTTCGCATCGTGCTACAGGTAAGTATTATTTATGTTCCAGTGATTTGTCTTGAAAAATGTTGTCAGCATTTATCAGGTAAGTGTTAACCTCTTGTTAGGTACCCGGTAAGTAATGCAAAACAGTTTAGTCTCTGGGTAATACCAACAATATTGTAGGCTACTGTAAGTCTCTAGAGTTCAAATCTATAAGCCCTAAAGCTCAAATAAAAAACTGAATGTTCCAGACACTAAAAAACGAACAGTGCGTTACGCGTCAGCACAGGCACCATCTTGTTCCTAGTTCAACTGCAAGCTCCCTTAAGTCGATTTCGAACGTTACGCGCCCTATGAAGAAAGTACATTCATTAAGCCTTACACCATCTCCCTAGTCCCATATGCAGCCGCCATCTTGTTCCTAGTTCAGCTCTGAGCCCCGGAAGTCACCTTCCGATATTACGCCCCTATGAACAAGGCATACGCATTGTGCCTTATAGCTACCATCTCGTACTAAGTTTAGCTCCAAGTTCCCTTGAGACGTTTTCCAATGTTACGCCCCTATGAATAAAGCATATGTGTATATATGTTGGGTATTCAGACCTAAGGCTGGTTTGATCCTCCGCAGTTCAGCCAACGGCTGTCATAAATAGCCTAGGCGTCACTGAAGAAGCATACTAGGGAAGTGAGGAGTGAGGTAGTTTCCCGTTGCTTTCCTCACCGAGCCAGAAGTTGCCATTACAGATCAGTCTGCCAAGCCCACAGAAATGCATGCACCAACCGATCCTATGAGTGACATTTTCACACAATTCATAACAGGGACTGGCTGCATAACGAATGATATTACTAGCATCACACATACCTCGGTCACTTTCATATGGTCAAAGCCAAGGATGAGACTGAGACAGGTCAATGAAAGTAACAAATTTGTTCTAGCCCATACCAGAAGACATAGTGCAGTGTAAACACTACATCTTGCCAGCAAAGGCATATGTGTTAAGCCCTATAGCCGCCATATACAACTTGAAAGCTCCTGGTGAAGCGGAAAGTAACCTCTATAACAACAGTAATAAATATGATAGTAATGTCCAGCCGCCTTTAGTAGTAGGTATTGACGTCGTTCTCTAGACTGATTGAATTCCACTGGCGTGCGCTTTTCAGAACATTACAGCCTTTTCACTGAACTTCTCACCTCCGGGCGAGTTGGCCGTGTAGTTAGGGGCGCGCGGCTGTGAGGTTGCATCCGGGAGATAGTGGGTTCGAATCCCACTGTTGGCGGCTCTGAAGATGATTTTCCGTTGTTTTCCATTTTCATACCAGGCACCAGGCACAACTTAATTAAGGCCATGGCCGCTTCCTTCCAACTCCTAGGCTTTACCTATCCCATCGTCGCCATAAAACCTATCTGTGTTGGTGTGACGTAAAGCCACTAGCAAGAAAAAAATTCTCACCACCCCGACGGGTAATCAAACACACGTCCTTCTGGGCGACAAATATTAAAATATACGTCTTTACACCTCTAACAATACCGACATTTAACTGCGAAAAACCTCTCACGTTATATTGTTGTATGAACTGTTTTAGCAATAATATACACCAAATAACACCTGAGTTAGAGCTACATTACGTGCCTTCCACAAGTGCTACACCATACAATGCAACACTTCAGATGGACAGCCCGTTCTCCCTCGTGACGCTTTCCGACGTTGGTAAAGTTACAAACCAGGAAATTGCTTTCTGTACAAGAGCCAGCTGCATTCATTATTTATGAGTTTCCTTCTTTCTGACAGCGAGGCGACGGCTAGTGACATTCAGCACTGAATATTCTATTGCTGATGCTGTTATTACATACGTCAAAGCAGTTGACATAACATTAATAGGAAGCCAGAGTAGGGAAACATCACAAACGAAGATGGGAAACGTATTTAAAACATTATTTGGGTTTTCGTACGAAGAGATGCCTTGCATGTGTGTTCTATTGAGTAGTTTTGTTGAATTTTAACACATAACTTATATTGTTGTTGTTGTTGTTCCTTTCATGAACATAAGAGTAAATTCGAATCGCATTATTTACTGCGAGGATAAATGTTCCTCTTTTGATAAACTGTGAGCACCTGTTGTGGGGAAAGTAACTGTAGTAAAAGAGAATGCTCCAATCACCTGGTTCGGGATGATCCGAAAGTGGGGAGAGTATTCATTTATTGAAATCCAGGCTGAGTGGCTCGGACAGTTGAGGCGCTGGCTTTCTGACCCCAATTTGGCACGTTCGATCCTGACTCAGTCCACTTGTATGTGAAGGTGCTCAAATACATCAGCCTCGTGTCGGTACACTTACTGGAAGTTGAAAGAACTCCTGCCGGATAAAATTCCGGCACTTCGGCTTCTACGAAAAATGTCAAAGTAGATAGTGGGACGTAAACACAATAACATTATTATTATTATTATTATTATTATTATTATTATTATTATTATTATTATTATTATTATTAAAGCAACTTTACTGGGACGAAGTTAGGGCTCCCAGCCCTTTCATACACTTAATAATAATAATAATAATAATAATAATAATAATAATAATAATAATAATAATCATAATAATCATAATAATCATAATAATAATAATAATAATAATGTTATTTGCTTTACGTCCCACTAACTACTTTTACGGTCTTCGGAGATGCCGAGGTGCCGAAATTTAGTCCCGCAGGAGTTCTTTTACGTGCCAGTAAATCTACCGACACGAGGCTGTCATATCTTAGCACCTTCAAATACCACCGGACAGAGCCAGGATCGAACCTGCCAAGTTGGGGTTAGAAGGCCAGCGCCTTAACCGTCTGAGCCACTCAGCCCGGCTTCATACACTTAACCACTCCATGTATACAAATTATTAATTTAAAATATAATTGTCAATGTTTTACAATGTAAGTATTTCGACAAATTTAATTTGAATATATGGTAACAGTATAAAAACTGAAATGACCTAATTTAAACATATTAAATCTTTAGAACGTAAAATACGGTATAAACTAAACAAGTAAACTAAATAAAGTAAGTAAAGTATGACTAAAGTATAAACTGGAACACACTGCAATAAACAACCATACTCACATTCATGCATCCCATTCACACTCAAGAAATACTGGAAGTGCTTATAAAATGACGCTGGCAAAGGATTTTAAATTTTTTCTTAGATTTAGCTTCCCTGATGTCATTGGGGAGTTCATTCCACCAGCTCGTGGCGGTGATCATGAACGAACTGTTGTAGGTTGCGGATCGATGTACAGGAATTTCTAGCATCCAGGCTAACCGGGTATTTAACAGGTGCAGTGAACTAAGATAGCGAAATCTGGTGGATAGGTAAGGAGGAGGGTTTTCAGAAAGCACTTGAGATACCAAAGTAGTTAGTTGCATGGAGTCTACGTCTGCCAGTCAGTCGTAACTAAAATAACTGTCTATAGTATGAGGATACGTGGCCATATTTTCGTATGTCGAATGCATACCAGATGCATACATTTTGGGCACGTGCAGTCTCATGTCTTGCTCATTATTGATATCAATAAAAACTGTATTACAGTATTTGGGAATTGGAAACAAAAGTGACTGAACGAGATATATTTTCAGGGACCAAGGAAATATATTTTTAATCGCTTTAGGGGGTGCAGGCTTTGATATATCTTTTGGAATATCTTCGTCACATGTTCCGAACTGTTCAATGTTTCGCTTATAGCCACACCAAGATTCATAACTGTTTCACAATATAGAATAATGGTATTGTTTAGTGCTGCAGGAGGCATTTCGTATTGTTTTAAGATGTGTACGTTTTTCGAAGTGCCAATCATTATTGCTTGAGTTTTAAGGGGATTAATTTTGAAATTGTTACTCAATGCAAAATTACTTATGAGAATTAGCGTTAACTTGTCGTACAGCACTCTGAATTTTATCTGTTTTTGAGTGGTAGTAGATATGCATATCATCAGCATAAATATGTTACTTGCAGTGTATAATCGATTTGGCAACATGGTGTATGTATATTGCAAACAGCAATGGTCCAAGAACAGACCCTTGGGGGACACCGAGGGGGGTTTGTTAAGCCACTGAGGTATGTTATTATTTACTGTGACACACTAACGGCGATTTTGAGGTACGAACTGAAACATTTTATTGCCGTCTTGCTGAAATTTAATGAATCCAATTCTGAAAGTAGTAGTTGAGAAACAATAGTATCAAAAGAACGAGAAAAAGAGAGTTGAACCAGTACAGTCACTTCTCTAGTATCCACTGGGTGTCGCATGTCATCAGTTACTTTCCCTAAGGCAGTTGCTGTGCTGTGTCCTTTCTTGAAACCAGATTGATAACGGCCAAGCAGTGAGTAGTTAGTCAAATAAGTGAGAACTTGTTCGTATACCTAGCGTTATAGTAGTTTGGAAAGGGATGGGAGAATAGACATAGGGCGATAATCTGATGGTAAACTTGGAGAATTCTTCTTAGTAATGGGAATGACGATACCATATTTCCACACATTTGGGAATACTCCCTGTACGAGGCAATCATTAAATATATGCGTCAGAATAGGTAATATTGCACCAATAATATTTGTAATGAATGATAGTGGTCATTACCCGAAACATCTGACTTGAGGGAGCAAATTACACGCTTCACATCGTTCGCATTAAATTTTTTGAATGTGAATTTTACTTGATTTACTCAGGACTTAGCATTTATGGCGTTAATATCATCAGCAGCAGTTAGGTCATCATCATTATTATTACTATTATTATTATTATTATTATTATTATTATTATTATTATTATTATCATAGTCATTATTATTAGTAACATCATTAATAATGTATGCTACCTTCGTAAAATGAGAATTTAGATCATCAAGTGTTATACTGGGTGCCTGCTTGGTCAGACTGCAACCTATAACCATTTTATGCATATGTTTCCATATTAGTGTTGAACTTCCCCTGTTTGTTATCTCTTGAATATATTTATAATTGTTGTTACGAATTAATTGCTTAACTTTATTTCGAAGAATACGGTGGTTTTCGAAATCACTAGTGCTTCCAGTTCGCCTAAATCGCCTATAACATATATCACGATTTGCCATGACTGACTTAATTTCATTTGTTAGCCAAGGAGACGAAGGGTGAGAAACTCGAATTTGCTTCTTCGTAGCGTATTTGTCATACAGTCCTAGTATTAATGAATTCAGTCTGTCAACCTTATCCTCATCTCGTTAGTCAGTAGAATGTCATTCCACGGCAACTAATATGCTTGATTTCGTATTACCTCAGTGTCAAATGCTTGAAGTCCCTTCGCATAATGTACCTGGTTTTGTACTTTGGTACCTTTGGTACATAAATATTATTATTCAAATACAATTATTTCTGATACATGTATTTGATTTTCATTATAATAAGAATGTCTGTTATTGCATTAAACATAATTAAACCTAAGAAATGTCTTGGATGTTAAAGAATATTAAGGAACAAACGTGTATCCTATCCTTCACTATTTATATCTGTTCTTCTTTTCATATTTTTATTTCCTTTTTCCATATTTCAAAGTGTGTTTGCTCTTCTTCCCTGTGCAATCCAGCCTTTGCTTAAAATTTTTACAATTTTATGGTATTATTTTTCTCCTCCTATTTTGGCCTTATAATCAGTACCCAGATATTTGACCCTAAGCGAGCCTGTCTCCTAATTTTTAATACCTGTTTCTAAGGTTGAGATAGGAGTAACCGTGGCTATCCTATCATTTTCTCAGATTTGGAACTCTAATCGTTGTCAAGGATAGCAGTTGGATATTGGAATCTAACTTCCGATTTAATGGATACTGGCTTCATTGATCGTCGCTCCAAACTGTTGTTTTAAAGAAGTGGAAATAAAATTTCTAATGATATTTCTAAAAGTATTCTAGCGCAGCTGTGGAGAATTCCGGAGGGAAACATAGTTCTGACATCAGAGGTTTCCTGTGGTTCGTACTAGGTATCGTGGATGAATATTCGTCCTGTGGTTCGTACTAGGTATCATGGATGAATATTCGTCCTGTGGTTCGTACTAGGTACCATGGATGAATATTCGTCCTGTGGTTCGTACTAGGTACCATGGATGAATATTCGTCCTGTGGTTCGTACTAGGTACCATGGATGAATATTCGTCCTGTGGTTCGTACTAGGTATTATGGATGAATATTCGTAGTAAGTAGACCCCTTCTTTATCTGCTAAGAGATGTTTTCAACATTAAGTAGTTGCCATGAGTTGTGCCCCAAATCTCGTATATTCAAAGAAACTGGGCGCCGTAAAGGAGATGGCATTTTGCTGCAAAACTTGGCATACAGTTATATCTGAAACAGACAGTCAGACGATTAACGTAGTGACGTGATTAGTTTGACTGTATTGCCAAACCTGCTACCACTACTCGTACGTAGTGGAACGTTGCTTCCGGTTGTGGAAGACTGTCCACCACTCGATACGACTCTACGACCAAGTCAAAGAGATTTCGCCCAGGTATTAGTGTTTGAAAGGAGGCGCATTATCGAAATCTACGAGTAAGAGGACCCTATCAATGCTTCGCTCAACAATTAGGCCGTTCTAATAAGTATTTAAGGGCGTGCTTGGGGACCAGAGGATGCAAAATAAACCGTTTCCCTTGGGTACAAGGTTCACAAGGAATCACCGTACCCCTATGTATGAATAGACCTCTAAGTCCACGTGGACGTATTGGGAAATAAGTAAAATAGATAAATATGCTATATATATTTTGTGTTTATGTCGTGTGAAAAAGGCAAACTACAAAATCTACTCTGATTTCTCAGAGGAGCCAATTGATCAACCACGACCGTCACTATTCTAATAAAGTCGAGAAGTTTAAATTCGGTTGACCATTGTTCCCTTACTTTATAGGCTACCGCTGTTCTATCCTTCTTCAGTCCCTTCCTTTACACTTCTTCCTTCATTCTCATCTCAGTTTACTGCCTTCATTATCTGTCTCTCAATCCTACTTTTCCATGAACAGCATCACCCCTCCCCTATTATCCTCATAACGTAAATGTTTCCGGTTCATTTTTTCTGATTCAGGGCCGAGAAATCGGCGGCATGAACTCCCAGGAATACAATAACGCTCAACGTGACGATTGAGAGTATCGACAATAGAGGGTCGGTCAGTTGAATTTAAACTATTTACCATTAATAGAACGGACGCAGAGGGGTCTGACGTCTTTCTCCTTTAAAGAAGCGTAGAAAAGTCTTCGCGACATGTAAAGCTTCCCTGCAATTTTGCTCCTTTCGCACAGAGTAAACCGATAGTTTTGAGTGATCATTGTCTCGTCTTTCGTACCTCAGGGTACTGCATTTGATTCCCGGCTGGCTCATGGGATTTTAGCTGTAAACGGTCAATTGCCGGCTCGAAGACTGGGTGTTTTTGGACTGTCCCTAGCATTCCTTCACCCTCTTAACACGTAGTTTCTCATTCACGGCAGAAGTCACACACCTTCATCGGAGGGTCTGTTTTACAATGGCTGCATTCGTCACATGAAATATTGTTGTTCTTTCTGGCCCTTTTCTCAGTTATCTGATGTCAGCAATAATGTGGCTTAAGCCTAGTTTACCGCCTGATCCCCTTCCTGGCACCAACCGTACGTGCGGGATGTATCCACAATTGAGTGTTTCTGCGGTGATCAGCAGTGTGCTATATTGTGGGTAGGTGAAGATGTGTACAGATGATCATAAAAACCTAACCCCCGAGCTAGAGGTATTAACCAAACATGGTTAAATATCCGGTTGGCCGGGAATCGAACCCGAAGTCCTGTGAAGAGAAGGACACTATCTTGACCACTCAGCCAAGGAGATGGACAGTAACACTAAACATGACACATCTTTATATCCGACCTGTTAAAACATCAGTTTAAAAATAGACTAATATTTCCAGTGAACTCTAGGACTCAATCGGAAATGCATGCAATCTCGGAATGTTAAAAGTGGCCGAAAATTCACAAGAAAACTGAACTGACAAATTACATGTACCTCATTTATAACAAGCAAGGCTCCAGAATTTTCCTGTACACGAGATGTTAACAAGGGAATCGAATAAATCAAGACGGTTGACATTTGTAAACGAAGAGTTAATTCTACATGCCGAGCGCACAAAATGAGCCAGCTAATCTAATAGACCAATTGCTGAGCATTTTATAGCGGATAATGAGTCGTCATGAACTCAATAAACTGATCAATGAACAGAATTAAAGTTAACAATGACTGTTGATCACTTGCAAATGCAATTCTAAACTACTCTCTAACACTGTTGGTCTTCACCTGGCATCGACCAATATTATTAACTCCTGCCGCGGCAATATTTCTGCCAAAAAATAGGAAAGTGAATCAAGAAAGAAATGTCATATTGGAGGGTTATAACAAACCAAGAAAATTAACAAATATCTTGAATCCTTAATCTTTTTTTGCGCATTTAACATTAAGAAAAACTATCATATTCACATTACCTGTGAGTACTAATTTGTACTAATTTGAGTCTTCAGAGGGAAAGCGCTGGACTGAGTGGCTTAGACAGCAAATCCTGAGCCAAGTCGGTGGTATCTGAAGGTGTTCAAGCAAGTGTCGATAGATTTAGCGCTAAGTGAATAAATTCTTGCGTGACAAACTTCCGGCAACTCACCGTCTCTGAAAACCGCAAAAAAGTAGTTAGTGTGATAAAAAACATATATCCATGGACACTATTCGAAAAAGAACGCCAGAGAAAAAGGAATATTTATTTATCTTCATACAAAACAATTTCTATACAGTGGAATGGAAAGGAGAAAGCTTACACATTAATAACTATGGCAATCAATGTAATAGACTAACTGGCTCGATTCCCAGCCACCTCCGGCTTCAGTAATTGACCAACTACTTACTTCTGGAGTGGAAATGAAAGCGCTCCAGATCACTAACAAACAGAATGAGCATCTCTCGTTGTATTTTTGTCGAATTTAATATTTTATCAGACTTAATTTTAGTTATTATCAAAATATAGTTTAGTATCCCTCCTCTGCGAACCATGTGACCTTGCCGTGGTGGGGAGGCTTGCGTGTCCCAATGATGCAGATAGCCGAGCCGCAGGTGCAACCATATCGGATGGGTATCTGTTGAGAGACCAGACTAACGAATGGTTCAACGAAAGGGGGGTAGCAGCCTTTCGGTAGTTGCAAGGGCGGCAGTCTAGATGATTGACTGATACGGCCTTGTAATAATACTCAACATGGCTTAGCTGTGTTGATACTGCTACACGGCTGAAAGCAACGGGAAACTACAGCCGTAACTAACTCCCGAGGACATGCAGCTCTCTCTGTATGAATGATGTACTGATAATGGCTTCCTCCCGGGTAAAATATTCCGGAGGTAAACTAGTCCCCAATTCGGATCTCCGGGTGGGGACTACACGAGAGGGGGCGATCATCAGGAAGATGGATACTGACATTCTGCGAGTCGGAGCGTGGAATGTTAGAAGTTTGAATCGTTGTGGTAGGTTAGAGAATCTGAAAAGGGAGATGGATAGGCTAAAGTTAGATGTAGTTGGCATAAGTGAAGTACGTTGGCAGGAAGAACAAGATTTTTGGTCAGGCGACTACCGAATTATCAACACAAAATCAAACAGAGGAAATGCAAGAGTTGGTTTAATAATGAATAAGAAAATAGGGCAGCGGGTAAGCTACTACGACCAGCATAGTGAAAGAATTATTGTCGTCAAGATGGACACCAAACCAATGCCCACCACAATAGTGCAGGTCTATATGCCTACTAGTTCAGCGGATGATGAAGAAATCGAAAGAATATATGAGGAGATAGAAGATTTAATACAATATGTAAAAGGTGACGAGAATCTAATTGTGATGGGAGACTGGAATGCAGTGGTAGGCCAAGGAAGAGAAGGTAGTACAGTAGGAGAATTTGGATTGGGACAAAGGAAAGAAAGAGGAAGTCGGCTGGTTGAATTCTGCACTGATCATAATTTAGTCCTTGCCAATACTTGGTTCAAACACCAAAAACGACGGCTGTATACGTGGACGAGACCTGGAGACACTGGAAGGTATCAAATAGACTTCATTATGATTAGGCAGAGATTCAGAAACCAGATGTTGGATTGCAAAACTTTCCCAGGAGCAGACGTGGACTCTAACCACAACTTGTTGGTCATGAAATGCCATCTGAAGTTGAAGAAATTGAAGAAAGGAAAGAATGCAAAAAGATGGGATCTAGACAAGTTGAAAGAAAAGAGTGTGAGGGATTGTTTCAAGGAACATGTTGCACAAGGACTAAATGAAAAGGCTGAAGGAAAGACTATAGAGGAAGAGTGGAGAGTCATGAAAAATGAAGTCAGTAGGGCTGCTGAAGAAATGTTAGGAAGGAAGAAAAGATCAACTAAAAATCAGTGGATAACTCAGGAGATACTAGACCTGATCGATGAACGACGAAAATACAAGAATGCTAGAAATGAAGAGGGCAGAAAAGAATACAGGCGATTAAAGAATCAAGTGGATAGAAAGTGCAAGATAGCTAAGGAAGAATGGCTGAAGGAGAAGTGCAAGGATGTCGAAGGCTGTATGGTCCTGGGAAAGGTAGATGCTGCATACAGGAAAATCAAGGAAACCTTTGGAGAAAGGAAATCTAGGTGTATGAATATTAAGAGCTCAGATGTAAAACCACTTCTAGGGAAAGAAGACAAAGCAGAAAGATGGCAGGAGCATATCCAACAGTTGTATTAAGGTAAAGATGTAGATAATTTGGTTCTGGAACATGAAGAGGCTGTTGATGCTGATGAAATGGGAGACCCAATTTTGAGGTCAGAGTTTGACAGAGCTGTGAGTGACCTAAATAGGAACAAGGCACCTGGAATTGATGATATTCCCTCTGAATTACTGACTGCCTTAGGAGAAACCAGCATGGCAAGGTTATTTCATTTAGTGTGCAAGATGTATGAGACAGGAGAAGTCTCATCCGATTTTCAGGAGAATGTTGTTATACCTATTCCCAAGAAAGCCGGTGCTGACAGGTGTGAAAACTACCGCACCATTAGTTTAGTATCTCATGCCTGCAAAATTTTAACACGTATTATTTACAGAAGAATGGAAAAACAAGTTGAAGCTGAGTTGGAAGAAGATCAATTTGGCTTCAGAAGAAATGTAGGAACAGGTGAAGCAATCCTGACTTTACGTCTGATCTTAGAGGATCGAATCAAGAAGGACAAGCCCACGTACATGGCATTCGTAGATCTAGAAAAGGCATTCGATAATGTTGATTGGACCAAGCTATTTATGATTCTGAAGATGATGGGGATCAGATACCGAGAACGAAGAATTATCTACAATCTGTATAAAAATCAGTCTGCAGTGATAAGAATCGAGGGCTTTGAAAAAGAAGCAGCAATCCAGAAAGGAGTGAGGCAAGGCTGCAGTTTGTCCCCTCTCCTTTTCAATGTTTACATAGAACAGGCAGTAAGGGAAATCAAAGAGAAATTTGGAAAGGGAATCACAGTCCAAGGAGAAGAAATCAAAATCTTGAGATTTGCCGATGATATTGTTATTTTATCTGAGACTGCAGAAGATCTCGAGAAGTGGCTGAATGGTATGGATGAAGTCTTGGGTAAGGAATACAAGATGAAAATAAATAAGTCCAAAACAAAAGTAATGGAGTGCAGTCGAACGAAGGCAGGTGATGCGGGAAATATTAGATTAGGAAATGAAGTCTTAAAGGAAGTAGATGAATATTGTTACTTGGGTAGTAAAATAACTAACGAAGGCAGAAGTAAGGAGGACATGAAATGCAGAGTAGCACAAGCAAGGAAGAGCTTTCTTAAGAAAGGAAATTTGCTCACTTCAAACATTGATATCGGAATTAGATGTTTTTGAAGACGTTCGTGTGAAGCGTGGCATTGTATGGAAGTGAAACATGGACGATAACTGTCTCAGAAAGAAAGAGAATAGAAGCTTTTGAAATGTGGTGTTACAGAAGAATGCTGAAGGTGAGATGGATAGATCGAATCACGAATGAAGAGATACTGAATCGAATTGGTGAGAGGAGATCGATTTGGCTAAATTTGACGAGAAGAAGAGTTAAAATGATAGGACACACCTTAAGACACCCAGGACTTGTTCAGTTGGCTTTTGAAGGAAGTGTAGGGGGTAAGAACGGTAGGGGTAGGCCAAGGTATGAATATGACAAGCAGATTAGAGCAGACGTAGGATGCAATAGTTATGTAGAAATGAAAAGGTTAGCACAGGATAGGGTGGCATGGAGAGCTGCATCAAACCAGTCTATGGACTGATGACTCAAACAACAACAACAGTTTAGTATCTTTATTTTCTTCAGATGTTACAGTTTTTCAACCTTATACTTTACGAAGAAAATAGAAAGGACAAAACAAATGGAGACAATACTAGTAAATACATACCGTAACACTATGAAGGTACAAACCTAAGAAAGCAACCCTATTGAACAAAACTTTGCAGCAAAATGGCAAGACAAAACAAAACAAAAAATAAAGAACAATGGCCTACCTGTCAAACCCTGGATGAATCAGCGAGTCTTAATCTCCATCTCTAAACTCTATACTCGCAGGCCATGACCTAGAGCAATGCATAACCTCGTTCTTGAATCATATTTCACCGATTCTCGACAAGACTGCATGCTCACCGTAATCTAAGACATTTGCTGATTGACCCCTTTTTCCTCCCACATCCTGCTGAGTCTCAGTGCCTTGTATTCCTCCTTTCTTCTTAATTTATTACCTAAAATCCCAATATCGAAAAACACAAGTTTCCTAATAATACAAAACCACTATATCAAATTCCTACATACACTGGCATACATATTTACTTTCCTGTCCAATTGTATCTTTAACATTCTCACACGTCCACTTCAATTTCTTCACGCATAATTTTTCACCGCACATAAATACTCATTTAAATTCCCTACCCTATTCCATTCTTTTATCACCCATCCAATAATTTTCTGATCACAATCCACCTTACATATTTAATTTTATGTCCTACGAAAACTTTAAAAGGAGTGGAAAGGGAAAAGCTTACACTTTCATAACGATGGTAATAAATGGGATAGACTACTTGACTCGATTCACAAAGAACAATGGCCTACCTGGTACTCTCACACGTCCGCTTCCTTTAATTTCTTCACGCATAATTTTTCACCGCACCTAAATACTAATTTAAATTCTCTACCCTATTCCATTCTTTTATCACACATCCAATAATTTTCTGATCATTACCATTCTCTTCTATATTTCCACATGGCATGGCTGCAACGTCAAGATCGGAGCTGGCCGTGTGGATCGTCTACGTCCGTTTGGAGACGATGGCTTAAGAAGAAGAATTTTCACTCTCATTTTTTCGTTTCTTTACATCTTCCTAACAAATTCAGGCTTAATCCACTTCTCCACACAATAAACATAATGTGTTGTCCTTTTTTCTAATCCACCCCTTATTTTAATAGGCCCACAATCCACCATAGTAAACCACGTGCCATAGCTCTATCTACATTACCAATATTTATCCTCCATACTGGTCTTATACTATTATACATTCTTAGAGACGCCCTCTTCCTACATTCCTCCAACTGTCGTTGCAATTTGATATTCTTTACCCTCATTAAAGGCATTCTCCTAATCCTACTTCCCCTTTTTATCCCACACCGCATGCCATGCTTATTCCCTATCCATCCTTTCCACCTACATTTTGATCTTCGCCAGCCAGCTCCCGTCATGCATACTTTTCATCTGGTGCTGATAAGCAGATTGTAGCACTATGCCCCCTCCCCTATATTTAATATCATTCAATAATTAAGTATCCTATTCACCAATTCCACTTCCATATACTCCCCACAAATTTCTATCGCCCCCGCGTTTGTTGCACACTCTGGGAGTCACATCAGCGTCTTACTAAATTTACTAGTAACCTGATTTAGTATATTCCTTTCTCTAGACCCCATAGTTTAGCTACATACAGTACTCTGCTCAACACTAAAGTCTTGAATGCCATTCTTTGAATACTATAATTTATTCCCGAGTACTTAATCTCCAAAATATTGACAACTGAGATAGCCACCAGCCCCCTCCATTCCGCTCTCTTAATATGATCTTCCCATCCCCTTTTTCTGTAAGAACTCTTAAGTATTCCAAATTATCGACCTCGTCGATCATATCCCCATTTACCACCCATTTTCTCCTCTTCTCTCTCGACATGTTCTTTCGAACTACCAACACCTTCGACTTATTACAGTTAACTTTCAGGGACCACTTACTTGCATAGTCTGAAAGCGCATTTAAACTTCTCTGTAAACCCCACCCTGTTAAAGTCATTAATATCATATCGTCAGCAAAAATCAATCCTGGGGTCTCTTTATCATCTACAACCGGAGATGACCAGTTATTCTCACCGTGACCTTGTAAAATGCAATTTGTAAATAATAAAAATAAAATCGGCGATAGTTTACAGCCATGCTTCAATCCAATCTTACTTTCAATCAGGCCGCTTGCTAAGCCTTCTTTCAGTTTAATACAACAATATACTTTATCGTATATAGCATCAATCGCTCGGATCATCTTTCCTGAAACCCCCATCCTTCCTAATTTTTCTACGCCCTTCTACTCACTGTGTCGAAAGCTCTTTCAAAATCAATGGCAGCTAAATATACTTTACCTCCTTCCTTATTTAGATATTTCTCCAGGATCATCTTGACTTTCATTATGTTATCTGTCGCCCTGCTGCCCTTCCTAAAACCATCCTGAAAACTTTACAGTATCGACTGCTCTTTAGCCCAGTCTCTCAGTCTGTTTGTTAATATACATGCATAAATCTTACTCAGGGAGTCCAGTAAAGTTATACCTCTAATGTTATTCGGGAGACTTCTCTCCCCAATCTTTTTGTAGATTGGGCATATAATCCCAATTTGCCACTCTTTTGGGAACCTACCACCCTCGAAAATCTTTTTGAATAATTTTACTATGCCCTCTATCATCTGTCTAAATTTCTTTCCAAAATAAATTATTTATTCCATTTATTCCTCCTGCCGACCTACCTCTTAGTTTTCCTATCACCACCACTACCTCCTCTTCTGATATCTCTTTATCTAGTTCATAGATCTGTACATCCACTCTTCTCTATACGATCTTTTCCTCCCTTGTTACTCTCCATCTATCCTTCTCTCCTAATAATTCGCGAAAGTAGTCCACCCATGAATCATAGTCAATATTCGGTTCGCGAACCCTCTTCCCCGCTTTATTAATTTTATTTCCTCCGTCCCACACCCTTTCAGGTTGCTTCATCCTACACTCACTGTTTATCGCCTCTGCTTGTTCTCTCAGCCATAATTTCTTCCTCTCTGCAATTTTATGCTTGTATTCTTTCCTTAATTTACAAAAATCTTCTCTTCTTGTATTCCCTCCTTGCTTCCTATATTCTTTTAGAGCCGTGCTGACTACGTTCCTCATTTCCTTACACTCTTTATTGTACCACTCGCTCTATCTTCTCTTCTTTCTTTTCTTAAATCTATCTATCTGAGCTACCCTCTTTATTGGATATTCAATTAATTCCACTGCTCTGTCAACATTGTCTTCCCTTAAAGCTACCTCCCATGCACACTTTTCTTTTTCTGTAAGAGTACCTAAATCCCATTTTACGTTTTCTGACCACTTACATATATATTCTACCCTTCTCTACACTCCTCCTTTTCTTTCCCTCCTCTTCCTCTCTCTCATTTCTTCTCAGCTTAACATATACCGAGGCATATTGGGATCCAACCCAGTCTCCTATTTCTATCCTCTCATTTCTCTCCAACATGTCTTCCGAACTAATTAATAAATCTGTAACACTTCCACCCTGTGACTTAATGTACATCACCTTCCAATTCCTATCCCCTTCCCAAAATATAGAAATTGCCTTCCACACATAATTCTAATAGTTTAAACCCATAACTATCCCTTTCCTTAGCTTCACTACACCGTATTACCCTCACCATCGTCCTATTCACTTTGCTATATGCTGAACAAAGGTCGCCTATTCTAGCATACCAGTCACCCAATAACAACATCCCACCTTCCCAATGACATTTATTTCCAATAATAAATCCTCAAAACATGTTTCACTAGCGTATGGTGAGCCCTTGGGATGACAGTTTAGAAAAGCCAAGCACACCTTCTCTCTCACTTTCTCACTCCCCATATTGAATCTGATCCAGACCACCTCTTTCATCTCATTTTCAATGTCTTCAATTATGTAATTCACTAATTTCTTCCTTTATTAAAACAACTATACCCCCGGGGTCCTGCCCTTCACTCTCCCTTTCCGTTTTGATTTATACTGGACCACAAACCCCCTCCACGTTAACACCTTTTCTATTTCTAACCACGTCGCTAACAGTGCTACAATATCGAGGCTTTCTACAATGTTTTCACTTCTTCGTTGCTTAGCAAGCCTTCAATATTTACAAAACCTATCTTCCAATCTAGTTACAACATATCCTCCCCTACCCCTCCACTTAGCCCCTTGTTTTTTTTGCTACTGGCTTTACGTCGCACCGACACAGATAGGTCTTATGGCGACGATGGGATAGGGAAGGCCTATGAGTTGGAAGGAAGCGACCGTGGCCTTAATTAAGGAACAGCCCCAGCATTTGCCTGGTGTGAAAATGGGAAACCACGGAAAACCATCTTCAGGGCTGCCGACAGTGGAGCTCGAACCCACTATCTCCCGTATGCAAGCTCACAGCTGCGCACCCCTAAACGCACGGCCAACTCGCCCGGTGTTACAGTTTGTAACTACTAACTGGTTTATATTTCATCTTAAGAGTTGAAATTCCGTATATATAGTGACTGACGATTTTGATATAGTGCAAGCCATTAATATGATTTCACAGGTGTCTATCAATTCCTCTTCATCAAGTTTACACTTTCTTTGAAGTAATTGACAACAGCATCCAAAATGAAGACCATAAACTTCAAACTCTTGAGCCATATACAGTAAGATAAGTTTCTGGTGTAATAGTCTTCACGTATTTCAAGTATTAAAGTGATGGTTGCCGAGAAACCTAACAATATTGAAAAGATGGGAATGAAGTTGGAGGCGTAGGCAATTTTAAATATTTCTGGTGGTTCTTATCCCTTGATGGTAGCACGGTGGTAGGTCAACGGTATTACAAGCCCAGTCTATGAATCCAAGAATAACGGACGAAAGGATTCGTCGTGCTGACCACACATCACATCGTAATCTGCAGGCCTTCGGCATGAGCCGCGGTCGCTTCGTAGACCATGGTCCTTTGAGGCTCTTGCGCTATCGCGTTTGGTTTGGTTTGGTTTGGTTTGGTTTGGTTTGGTTCGGTGTCTCCCAAAATAGAGCTGAGTTTCCGGACAAACATTTCGCTGCTGATCACCCTTGAGAAGGGGACATATAATTAGTCGCAACAACAGCAACGAGAGCGAAGATCAACACCTGCAATTTCCATGTTTGTCGTAGTGACTTACTGTATTTATTGTCTGCGCGACGGTAATGAAGTTTGGCGCCATGAAATACTGGAAGCGCGAGGGGAGAAGAGGACAACCTTCGCAGCGATGAACTTTCCGTGGCAGGGAGGGAGGAATGGGAACAGTTTGAACTAGAACCAAACACCAATCATAAAACATCAACCAAATGCTGGATTTTTCAGGTACTGGCATTTATTATGAATAAAAACAATATGCGTTACAATTATACCAGTTCCTCGACTATTTACGTATAACACATTTCCCCATATTTCAGTGACCGAGTGAGTTGACTAAGCAGCTGTTAGTTTGCATTCGGGAGATGATGGGTTTGAACCCCACTGTCAGCAGCTCTGAAGATGACACTGTACGAATCATAGCTTGTACCAATTGTAACTTACGGACTGGAAGCTGTAACTTTGACTATACCTGCTTACCGGCCACTGAAATACAGCGCCTCCGTTCTTGTATCCAACTGACAAAGAGAAAAAAATGACAAACTGGAATAACCAGTAACAATCTGGGTTGGACTGGAGTTTGTTAGAAACCTTGGGCTTAGCAGATTACGACGGTATGAACCTTATAGAGTACGTATGAGGATGGATCAAAATAAAACCCCAATTGTTGGAAGAGGCCCAGAGGGAGGCCACGTCATCGTTGAAAAACAAATCAGTGATCTTAATTGGCCAGAGAACGTAGAAAAATAGCTGTATACTAACGGGACAAACTGGAGGAAGTTCGTAAACAGGCTTGCTGGAGCGGAGACTACTGATGATCATGGTTTGTTTTAACATCGCATCGACAAAGACCGGACTTCCGAGGACGATAAGACAAGACTAGGAAGAGAACGATAGTGGCCTTAAATTAATGACGAGCCCCTGCATTTTCCTGGTGTGAAAGTGGGAAAATGCGGAAGAACTCTCTCCAGGGCTGCCAGCAGTGGATCCGAATCCATCATCTCTAAAATGCAAGCTAACAGTTCTTACCCAACTCACTCGGTCAGTCTAGTACAGAGGGCTTCAAAAGCTCCGTCTTCGCCAGAGAATGAGGCTGGAAATCTGAGGCAACCACCTATGTTATTTTCATTTTGGTACAAATAATGATAGCAACTGTTCCTTCACTGCTCACAGGTTGCAGTCGATGTTAAAGAATCAGGACGGACAGGTACAGCAGATTGCACTTCCGATCGCTTTACTAGCTTGATTTTTGGGTACCATGAACACTATCAAAACTACATGCTCCGGTAGAATTTTGAGATGATTATTATTATTTCATTACATTTCACCGAAGCAGAGAGGTTGTATGACGACAATGGGACAGGAAAGGATTATGAGTAGGAAGGAAGCGGCCATGGCCTTAGAGTCCCCAGCGTTTGCCTGGTATTATTATTATTATTATTATTATTATTATTATTATTATTATTATTATTATTATTATTATTATGTGTCTTATTTCAACACATTTCTAATTAGAAACAATTTCCCTTTAACTGAGTTTTCGTCAATATAAATCGTACCGGGCAAATTTAGTCATATGGGCTGTGACAGTGAAGAAGACCATACAGGATTCGTTTCCTGTCTTTTGTTTGTTGTCCACACCACTGTGAGAATACGCAATGCAAGTTGAAAAGACCACGCGGAACTGTTTCACAAAGCTACGCTACTGTATGTAGCCTAATAACCCAGGACTAATAACTAAATAATAGCCTGCACGTATCCCATTCGAATTCTGTGGAGGATGCGACGTCATGCTGAAGAGGAATCGGAGCGTCTTTGAAACTCCAAACAGTCAGGAAAACGAAAAGCCAAATCTAATATCTTTCTAGCATACATCAACATAAACTCTCTCACACAAACTGCCAAAGTGAAAGAACTGACCAAAGTTCATCATGGTAACAATATCTCTATAATGGCATTGCGAGAGATCCGCTTCACGGACAAAGAAACTTTCGAATCGGAGGGGTACCGTTTTTCAAGAGCAAAGCCCAGGAAAGGGTAATGAAGAGCACTCCAATCTTCGGCAGGGCATTTGAGGTCAACACCTCAATCCTTAGGTCTGTCTCAAATTTCGAACCTGTAAGTGATTGGCTGTCCCTACTATCCCTGTGCTCTGCAAACAAAACGTATACGTTAATCACTGTCCACGCCCCGACTAACGACCAAAACCAAAAAGGATTCTGAGAACACAGAAAGATTTTGGAGCACCCTCGATACCAGAATCGCAAAAATTCCAAAACACCATGTCAAGGTTTTCATGGGTGATTTCAACGCACAACTTGGACGGGAACAGAAATAAAGACACGTCGTTGGACGATACTCGGCCCTAAGTATGACTAACGAGAATTGAAAACGTGATGTTGAATTATGTGAAAATAATAACCTCCAGATGATGTCCTCCCACTTTCGACATCCTCCCAGGAACCAATCTACATGCCGATCACCAAACATAGTAATGGGAGAATTCCAACTAGACCATGTCGCAATATCTCGAAGGCGCAGTCCCGAAATAATGAACGTCAGAGACAAGAAGGGGATGAACATATATTCAGACCATTATGTCTCGAAAGTGAAGTTCAGATCCATCCCTTTAAACAACAGAAAGAATCAACCTGCCCTAACCCGTTTCGACACAAAGAAACTCAGAGAAAAACAGAAGGAACTCATAGAACTCGCCCATCCAGTGGTCTTAAACAGTACAAGAAGGCAGATGGATCAAGCTGCAAAAGAAGTAGCAGAGGGTAAAAACGGGCAGAAATACGCCTGGTGGAAAGAAGGTTGCGAACAAACCTTGATGGATCGTCTGCGTACTTGAAAAATGTACTACACATCCAAAAGAGAGGAAGACTGGAACATCTACAAAACCGGGCGAGTTGGCCGTGCGTGTAGAGGCGCGCGGCTGTGAGCTTGCATCCGGGAGATCGTGGGTTCGAGCCCTACTGTCGGCAGTCGTGAAGATGGTTTTCCGTGGTTTACCATTTTCACACAAGCCAAATACTGGGGCTGTACCTTAATTAAGGCCACGGCCGCTTCCTTCCAACTCCTAGGCCTTTCCTATCCCATCGTCGCCATAAGACCTATCTGTGTCGGTGCGACGTAAAGTAACTAGCAAAAACAAACATCTACAAAACCCAACGCGCACAAACTGCGAAAATAATACGGAGTGATAAACGCAAGTACGTAAAAGGACAATTGAACAAGACTGAGCAAGACTTCCAGAGAAGTAAATCCCGGAATTTTACAGGTGTTTTAAACAGAAGATACAAGGGTACAAGTCTCCCTTCCACTGCTTTCAAAGGAAATATGGAACTTTAACAACATCAAATGAAGAAAACTGTGAGGCTCTTGCCGAATACTTCGACAAACTTCTAAACTGTGAAAAACTAGTTAACCTCATCAGAACCAACAAAAGCCATCAAATCAACATGCCAATACCTGCTGTCTTATCCTCTGGATCGCGATGAGATCAAATGCCACATAGGGAGACTAAAAACAACAAGGCCTCTGGTGAAGAATCCATGATAGCATAATTATGGAAATACGCCCCGGAAGAAGCAATAGACGTCTTGCATTAAACCATATGGCAGAAAGAACAACTACCGAAGGACTGGAAGATAGCTCTAATCCATCCTTTCCATAAGAAAAGAAATATCAAATATGTAAATAACTATCGCGGTATCCCTTTACTCCCAGTAGCATATACGATTCTATCGTTATACATCCTAGAAAGACTAGAATAGCAAGTTGGGCGGCGCTTGGAGAATACCAAGAAGATTTTCGGAAAGGCCGATCAGCAACGGAACAGATCCACAGTCTTAAAACGATAATAAGATATACTGTGCTGAGAGGCCAACATACGTACTCATTTGTAGACTTCAGAAAGGCCTACGACTCCATCGACCGCAATGTGTTGCTTCATGTAATAGCAGAAATGGGAGTTGACGAAAAACTGCTGGCGGTATTTCGGGCAGCCCTCACTAATACCATCTGCAATGTCAAATTCCAAGGACGCTACTCTGCACCCTTTGGAATTAAAACGGGTGTTAGGCAGGGAGATGGACTATCACCACTCTTGTGGAGAAAGTAATACAGGAGTTGCGTCGTATGTTACAAGGTGGAAACTTGTTCAGACCTTCAGTGATTGGGACGAAGAAGAAGGGATTCGAAATTGACTGCTTAGCTTTTGCGGATGATATAGCAATAATGACAGAAAATTTAGAAATTGCAACAGAAAAAATTAACGTGCTGAAAGAGTTAGCAGAACAAACGGGTTTGCAGATATCCTTTGAAAAGACGGAAGTAATGTCAAACACCAAAGACAACACGACTCAACTGAACACCCAATATGGAGCCATAAACCGTATGTATAAGTTTAAATACCTCGGTGAGTGGATCCAATCAAGCGGACTAGATACAGAAGGCCTAGCGGCCAAAGCAACGAAAAGAGAGGTAGCTTTCCAAACCACCCGGAACATATATAACAAAAGGTACTTTTCTATAATACCAAAATTCACCATTATAACACTGTCGTCAAACCGGTATCTCTCTATGCGTCAGAATGCATCGTCCTCTCTCAGAAAAGTGCACTTTCTAAGTTTGAGCGAAAGGAGAGAAAGATTCTCCACAACATTCTTGGCCCAAATTATAAAAAACGGTATGTACATACGAACATCCAGACAAAAAGTCTACTCTAAGATAGAGAAGATCACGGACACAATGCGAAAATGCATGGCTCGCTTATACGATCATCTACGACGGATGGACGTGTCTCGATGGACAAAACGCATTTTCAATAATTTTGACTCAAAACTAAAAACAACAGTTCCCTGGTACGTTAACGACAAGAACGATCTCGGAGAAATGGGCCTATTACCAGATGACGCGTACAAACGAGACTTTTTCAGAAAAAGCATTGTGACTCTTGGAATTTTCTGGGATATGAAGTGGACAACTGCTGCAAAGTAGTCGGATGGACGCTGTGTTCGACACGGCGAGCTAATGAAAACCTACTGGATCAATAGAAAATTGAGTAAACGCCAGAATGTACAATGAAACGTATCGTGGTCCCTAGTTGTCCGATTAGCGAATAATAATAATAATAATAATAATAATAATAATAATAATAATAATAATAATAATAATTGTACCGAGAGGTACACCTCTACGCCGCGCATTCAAAATGAGCGCCTAAAAGAACCCCTCTATCTATCAAATGTGAAACCAATAATACAACAAGTTAGAACTTTTCTCTAAAAATGTCACCAATAAAATCTGATATAATTTTGTTATTGTGAAGTTTCCTGAACTGTGTGAATGTCTACTTGTTTTGTTTTCCATTCATCAAGAAGTTTGAACATTCTTCCATAGATGTCACTACAAAAAACTATGATCATGCACCCTGGTGCGAAGTGAAAGAACTTTCGATTTAAAGAAGTTTTGTATTCATAATTTTTTTTCTAATTGATGTTCATTTATTATTGTGTTGACAATATTTACCTTTCCTTTGCACCAGTTTTGAATCTAGCCAATCCCTAATTTCCGTAATTAATTTTCTATCAATCACAGTCTTCTTCTTCGATCCTGAGACTTACTTTTGAAATCTACCAATAAATTTCTGTGGGTGTGTCTTGATTATACATGAATGATCTCGAACTTTCCCCGAGGGTTTATAAACTGCGGATTTTCACGTTTCTTGGCCAATTGATCGTCTTCTGACCTAGAGTGTGTGTCAAAGCAGGAGGCGGGCGGCGCCTCTTTCATCAGGCAGCAGTACACCGACAAGGTAATGGCCACATAACATCTTTGGGCCGATTGCAGAAACGGTATTTAGACGTTATTTATCACTTAGACACTGTCTAAAACCGATGTTCAACCGGTCATGTTTAAACACTGCCGAGAGCACTCTTTAACCTCAAATGAGAGGAGTGAATCACAATAAGAGGTTATGTATCACGAAATATGTGATTTGTATTATCATGTTGAGACGATTCCGGGAAGAAAGGTTAGTCCGACGGCCTCTCTGTGGGTCGCCCGCTGCTAAATCGCAGCAATTCGTTTGACATGCACGGGGAGATAGACCTTAAAATACGGTTTCGCTTTTCGAGATTTGTTTCTTGAGACTGACAAAGTGACAGTCCGGTAACTGTCAACTTGAATACACTTCTTGGCAACCGATATATTTTATTATATACATGGGGTAATTTCCACGGAATTATGTCATTTCGACTACTCACGGTACATATCAGAATTACGTGTCCCGATCGTCAGAGGGCTGTCACATGCATCAACCGGGAGGGATTCACTTATATTTACTGCTAATTAAACACACATAATAGTGAAAACTAACAAGTAGGTTGTGTGGGGTTTATATATATATAATCGTATAAGTTTTCGGCAACTATCAGTTAGGAAAAGGCAAGTGGTGGTGAATATTGTTTAAAGAGTACTAGGTAAGAAGAGCCGTGGCCGTAGTATTTGCCTGGTGTAAAAATAGGGAAACTACGGAAAACAATTTTCACGCCTGCCGATAATGCGTTTCGAACCTACGATCTCCAGAATACAAGCTACGTCTATATGGCCTGTACAATACACACGGTTACACATTACTGTTGCTTCATCTTCCCTTCGTCGAAGCTACCGTATTTATGAGTAGATTACACTCACTGTTACAGCGTTATATTAAAGCTACACTTCCTCGTACAGTGGAGTGTCGCTTGTCGATAATATTGTGAGATTTAATTTCCACCAAAAGCGATACTCTTATCTGTGGGCAAGTCATGCTCAGCCATATTTGAGTAATGTGTAGGAAGACAAACAGCTGACTGGCGTTCGGCGCGCGCACCGACGAATTTCATTGGTTGCGACAAGCAAAGAGTTACATGAAAGATACTTCTGTCTCCATTTTCAAACCAAAATTGAAACTTTAAGCGATGTCTAGTTAAAAATCGACTGAACAATGTTCGTGCAATGGAAGATCATGCTTGATTTAGACGTTCTTTAGGTAGACGATGTCTAAGGCTTAAAACTAGTCATCGTTTCTGCAACCGGCCCTTTATTTCTTGCTAGCTCCGCGGTTTAACCTGAGGGAAAGGTCCGAATCATTAACTATGTAACTTAGTTTTCCTAAAAATGTAACTTTCTGTCGGCTATTGTAAAAGCTTCATAAAATCTTTAACTATAAATCGGGGATAGAGAGTAATGTACCCTCTCGAGCTCCCCTTCATATTGGTTAGAGATGACTACGTTTTGTAACTGGCCTTCTTCCTTTCCGTTGTCTTAATTTATTCTTATACGAGTCACCTCCATAGCTTGGGAATAGCCCCTGTTTAATCGGCTTAGTGCCCTTTAGGTTTTAAGAATTCATATCTAGGAGTGCAAGTACACGCCTCCATTCAATTTGTGTTTCGGGCCATTTTCTTAACATGTTCTTTTCCGCAAAGGCCCAATAGGTTGGGTACTGGATACCCCTTTTTCAAATTTTGTGCCTTGATGGCGAGTGATTGTAATTTTCTGATATTGCCTTGAATAGGCTTCGAAAACTGAGAGCACGTCAGCTCTTTTCAAGTGTTGTAAAAGCGCCTTTGGGAGGTTTGATAATGTAAGTTGGGAGGAAGTGCTCCATGTATTGAGGGATTTCTGTCATTGAGTAAATTTGTGCTCTTTTGTAAATTTGAGCTAGGAGCTCAAGAATTGTAAAGCAAGGGGCTTGAATCCCAGATTTTTAAACTGTCACTAAATTTTGAATTTTCTTGTCTTGTCTAAAATTTGTCATTTTACCTGACGTTTCATTGTTATGAAAATTTGCCAAGGTTGAATTTAAGAAAATATAACCTTCAGTGTTTTGTTTGTCCAACCCTTGTCCCGTTTCCCTACGGGGTCGGGTATGAGGTGAGATGAATTTGTCGTGGCGATTTTCTTATGACCGGATGCCCTTCCTGACGTCAACCTCATCAGAGGAGTTAATGAGAGATGAAATGAATGACGTGATATATGATAGTAGGGAGAGGGTGAAACCCGGTGCCGGCACATAGCCTACTCCTGTCGAATAGCACCAAGGGGTCTGCTCAAGGCTTAACGTCCCCATCCGACGGACGAATCACCATCAACAGCGTCATATGCCCTCACTCCATATGAGCACTGCGGAGAGGTTTGGAATTTAATCCAGGCTTTTGGCACGCAATCTAGTGATTAGAAATTGTATACCACCACCTCCCCTACCCTGCCGGCCAACATTCTGATGGTGAAAATTTTTTCGACCAACGGGACTCGAACCAGCTAACCTCGGTGTTAGACCGTTTTTAGACTTCAGCGCCTTAACGATCATGGCCACCAGGCGGGCTAAAATATAACCTTCAGTGTAAGTTTTAATTTTTTTTCTTGACATTGTAGTTAGACCCATTCATCCCGGCACCTTCTTTCACCTCTGCGGTCCACGATAAACCCCGGAATAATAATAATAATAATAATAATAATAATAATAATAATAATAATAATAATAATACATTTTTATTTATATTATAATATATATTAATAATTAATTAATATTAATATTAATAATCATTAATAATTAATATTATTAATAATACGTTTAGTATATTTATATTATTATTATTATTATTATTATTATTATTATTATTATTATTATTATTATTATTATTATTATGATCATTCGCCTACAAAAATTTCGGTAAGCCTACGGTAGGGTTCACAACATATACAATAGAAAGTGCTTGTCCCGCCATGCAAAGATCAGACACTATAGTACAGTAATCAAGCCTGAAGTCTTATATGCCAGCGAGACCCATACACTAAACGGGAAAGGTGATCTAGAAAACATTTTAAAAGAAGAAAGAAGAATCCTGAGGAAAATTGTCGGCCCTCGAAAAACAGAAGGTAGTTATAGACTGAAGTCACGCAAAGTGACAGAGGTGCTTTCCAACATTGCAGCAGGCATCTGCAAGAGACATCTGAAATTTTATGGGCACGTCCGCAGACTGCCGGCTAGTAGATTGACACGTAAGATTCTCACCTACATAGAACATCTAAAAAAATATTCCATGGATACTAGAAGTGAAGAAGGATCTGGAAAAATCCCAGATGAACTCAGATGAACTCAACTGACACCGCGGACAGAAACCTCTATAGAAAAAAAAAAATTATGGATGGAAAGTGCAACCAGAGAACGATGTGAAAAAGAAGATTGGAGCAAAATGGACAGAAGAACGAAAAAGGATCCACGGAGAAAGGATGATAGCTGTTTGGCAACTCAGAAAACAAAATTGTTAGAGCTGTGTGTGATCCATTGTGTCCATACGCACATAATAATAATAATAATAATAATAATAATAATAATAATAATAATAATAGCATTAGCGTCTTAGCAGGCTTTACGTCCCTCTAAATACTTTTACGCTTTTTTGGAGAAGCCGAGGTGCCGGAATTTAGTCCCGCAGGAGTTCTTTAAAGTGTCAGGAAATCTACGGACATGAGGCTGACGTATTTTAGCACCTTCAAATACCACCGGACTTAGCCAGAATCGAACCTGCTAAGTTGTTTGCAGCCAATGATGGTGGTGATGATGATGATGATGATGATGATAATGGTGATGATGATGGAATGGCGTATCAGTACAGACATAACAGCGACATAGTTAAAATGAACACTGTCCAACACCCTAACTACACAAGGTTCTTGACAATAGTTTGGCTATACCAAAACAGCAGCCACAACAACAATAACAAGTTCGACTGTGAGAGAAATTCAAAATAAATTAACTACCGTTCATGGGACATATTCTTATGAGGCAGCCCTCAGTCTGTAGCCCCCCTTCGGTATTTCCTGCAAAGAACTAGTGAGTCAGCTGGGAGCTCCTAGTCGCAGGGCATAGTGATGACTGATGACTGATCACTGCTCCCCTCTCTTGTTCTCTTCGTCTTGTTTCTCTTAGATCGTCTGGAAGGCGTAACCAAAATGTTTTCATTCCTGCCGCACCCAGAAAATTCTGAAACTTTATTAGCAGGGATATAAAAAGGAGACTGGCCGCAGTCGTGGTGACTGTCGTTGTTGTTCGTTGACCAGTAGTGATTGTCGTTGTGATGTTGGGGAGGAGTGCTGTGTAACATTGTTGTCGATGCGTGTTTTGGTTGTTCGTGTGGAGTAGTTAACAGTATGGAGCAGTCACGTTGACTTGAACTAACTGAGTTGTTGTGTGAATTAGTGGACTCATCTGGATTCGAGCCAAGGCACAGTCTTTTTGGGTCGGCAATTACTAACAGGCTGTGTGTTCGGATCAGTCTCCAGCTGTTGTGCGAAGCAATGAACGTCGGGTCCTGTCAATCAGAATTATCGCCTATTCAGGTAATATCAGCGAGCTGGACAACCTGCTGTGAGGAGACAGACACAGTACTTTGTCAACAGCCACTAATTAGGGAACTATTGTCATCCATTCTCAGTTATAACTGTGTGTACTAACTGGGTCATCCTACATTAAATTAGATCAATTAAACAGTCTGTGTTTTATTCGTAACAGTGTATTCCCTTTTTTAATATCTTGAATCACTCGTAATTCACCAGCTATGTAAATTGCATTTTAAAAACCTCTATAGATCGATCTCGTAGCCTCATACATCGTTTCTAATAATAATAATAATAATAATAATAATAATAATAATAATAATAATAACGTCACTAGTTTTACATCTCACTAACTACTCATACCGTGGAGACGCCGAGATGTCAGAATTTTGTCTCGTAGGAGTTTCTTACGTACCAGTAAATCTACCGACGCTGGCGTATGTGAGCACTTTCAAATAGCACAGGACGGTGCCACGATCGAACCTATTACTTCAGCTCAGAAGGCTAGTGCTCTACCGTCTGAGCTACTCAGCCCGGCACTTCGTTTCTATTCAGTTCAAATTTTGTTTGTTTGTTTGTTTGTTTGTTTGTTTGTTTGTTTGGGCACCACAGCAAAATAATTTAACACAATTTCTCAGCATTTAAGTTCTGGGATAGCTGGGTCATGCACTGAGCTATAACCCATTTCATTTGGATAGTATATAGTGGTGTGGCAATATTAAGGAACATAAGATAGGCCTATATGATTAAAAGTATCCGCTAATAATAACTGTATTAAAAAGGTCTACAAAATATGATTTCCAGTATTTAATGATTTGTGTTCTTTTAGCGTACGAGAAATCATAAAGGATTCGTTATGATTATCCCTAACTTCCTGATTACCTGGTGATGGTAGTCGATAATATTATATTATATTTGTTGTTATGTTCTCTGTCCCTTCTGCTGCAACTCGCTTTCGCTATATATAATTACAGCTGAAGAGACGTCTTCTGTAGTTTTACAACACGTAACTCGTTAATAACAGACACAGCAGCTAGTACAGTATATTAAATCCCCCTCACTACAGTCTCTCGGACACATCACCTTGAAATGATACAATTTCTGTATGTAAACAGGAGGATTTGAAATTGTGTACAGCTGTATGTAATCTGAGCATTGTTTCAACAGTATATCTTTAAACACCTAGCATGAAGAGAAATGTTCAGGATTCAGCAGATATTGAAAGTGTTATTACAGCGCTGTTTGTCTGCTCTAGATGATTGCGACTGAGCGTGCACTTCTCTTCGAGCTATAAAGTGCTACAAGCTGAAGCGCTCCGAGATATCATATCAGCATTTCCCCGGCAAGCAGGAAGACTGGGGGACAAATCAGTCTACTTTTACGTGAAGTCCATGTTATTGCGATTCACAAATTGAATTTCCAACAGTCACAGTTTATGGCAGACGAAGAAATGGCTGAATTAATTTTAACTCATCGTCTGTAATCTGATCTAGATCAATAGATAGTAACATGTTTGTTCGTACAATTGGAATGTGAATACATATTGGCTGTTTTGAAGAATAAATATAATAATAATAATGGCTTTACGTCCCTCCAGGGACGACGAGTTGTCGGAATTTTGTCCCGCAGAAGTTCTCTTATATGCCAATAAATCTACCGACACGAGGATGTCGTATTTAAACATCTTGAAATACCATCGGACTGAGTCAGGATCGAACCTGCCAAGTTGGGGTGAGAAGGCCAGCGCCTCAACCGTCTGAGCCACTCAGCCTGGAAAATAAATGAATATTTGATAGCACTTGTCTTGTAGGAACATGATAAAGTACGATGCCAATTTTTAGTAAATAACTCAAACATTACATATAACTTTCAGAAAATATGTGAACAATCTTAGGAACACAAAGTTTGAACTTTATTTACAATTTTCCTATACGTGCACTTCATTTTCTAGGAATTATACCAACACAAAAGAGTCAACAATTCCTCAAAATTAGTTTTGCGTGGCATACCTATTATTTTGCCTTTGCATAGAAGACAGTTTCTTGTATTGTTCTGTAATGACTCTTCGGAGCTCCGCTATGGACGCAATATTGCAGTTTTATGACCCTCCTTTTCAAAATCGGCCATAAATGTTCAATTAGATTTAAATATTCTGACTGAGGGGAAGTTTTTTGTTTGCAGGGAATGTTCCAAATCCGCCAGGTTTTTGCGAGTTCCGCAGTACTTTTGGGAAGGGTCTTTACTGTGTCATGCTGAAACATGTAATTACCAAGAAAGCCAAGTTTTGGTGCTTTATCTTTTATGTTTTTCGCGAATATGTCCATATACACAGTATTGTCCTATTTTGTTCATTCACTCCTCACCCCTTGAGAGCACATACAGTACATTATAATGAAACCACCTCCGTGTTCCACTGTTGGGATATTGTTTACTTTACAGTAGGTTGCGTTAGGCTTTCTCTAAACTGTGCAGCTTCCATCCAAAAAATTATTTTTATCTCATCGAATCATATGACTCGATCCCTTTTCAAACATGCTCCTTCGCGAACGTCAATCTCTTCAATCTGTTTGTTGCACTAATGAAAGGCTTCTTTCGTTGAAACAAGACACATAGTATGGAATTAAGTTCCTTTCCCAGACTGTGTTGTACTAGATTACTCAGTTTTGGTAGACCTACGATCATATCTAATTCGATGGAAAGTGTAACTTTCACCCCTTTTATTTAATTCCCTCTCTCTATTTTAGTTCTCGTCTCAAATTCTTCCACGTACCCTGATATACTGAATTGTTGAATGCGTTTCACCAACAATCGTACGTATTTCCTTAATGCTCTTAAGTGAAAGCTGAACAATTACTTTCTTCAGGTCTTCTGAGAGCTCTATTATCTTCATCTTGTACCACTGCTTCATTGTAGCATAAAGAAGTAAGCCACTGGTAAGACTGTGATATAACAGGATAGCTTGATGCTGAAAGGTAAGTGTACGAATAGGTAAGTTGTAAAGGAAGTCGAGTTTCTTGTGTTTTCTGAAATTGTAATATACTTGAGTTCATGTATTAATAATAGACGACATGCTTTCGTCTTTCTACCAGAAAAGTACAAATATGTATTTCACAAAACCGCCAACTCGTATTCACATTCCATATGAAGGAACAGTACTTCCAGTCATTTCTATTCGTTAAATCATATATATGTCTGTGTCATTGATATAGTATCACTTCATATGGTTCTCAGGTGACTTGCAGCGACGGAGTGAGATGTTCTATACAACGGATGGTGGAGCGTGCAATAGAGAAGGGAGACAAGAGGCAAAGTATCCCCAAAAGCAAACGTGGATCGACATAAAAGAAAGCACAATAATATATTATTAAATTAGAGCCTGTTACCATCTGTAAAATACAACAGAAGACTGATCCTCCTAGACCTGTAAGGTCCAAAATACAGTACTAACATACCAGAGTAGCTAAAAAATGGCAGAAACATTCTGTCCAGTTATTGATCACATATTCCAAATAAACGTACATCCTATAAATAAAGTGGAAATATATGGTTAAACCTTTAACAAATGAAGTAATGTTTTCGATCATTATACAGGGTGAAGCGTAATTCGCGCACTCGGGCGTCGCAGCGCGACTCCTCACATGCCAGCAATAAAAAAAATGTCTCTTACAAAATTTCGTCTTGCGGGTATATCCGGTAGAAAACGGACGTTAAAGAGTAGCAATCTGGCAACACTGTAACCATATGTAGGGTACCGACCGCTGTCAGCACCTCCACGTCGTGCTGTACAGTTGGTGTGGTGGGTAGAGTTTTTGGTTGGCATGCAGGAGGTCGATGGTTCGATCCTGGGTTGAGGCGCATTTTTTATTTGCTAATTTCCATCTGACATTACCTACTGTGATACAGTAAGACACCGTTTCTGAGGTCACATGTATCCTACATTTACAACATAATAATAATAATACATAGAGATACGTACTAAACAGCACGCGGTTACCAGACGCAACACGCAATGTTGAAAGGCAGAATTATTGGGACCATGGTGATAACACATACAAATTGTAACCGAGTTTGGACATTATTCGCAGAGCACGTTGCTAGGCCTACTGGTAACGTAAGGCCCTAACGAAATGTAATGGACCTGAACGAGGCAAGAATAATAGTTGGTACTAATCTATGGGACCATTGGAGGAGGGTACAAAGAAAACAGGTTTCACATCTAGTAGATGAAGTGGTGCAAATAAATTCACGCCCACGACGTGGAAAGGGCGCCTTTCAAAGCTGACCAATGAAAACGATTGTTCGTCCATTTCTAGGATCGTAGTATGTAAGTGCAAATGGTTTTTAGAGGACCCGATGCAATCGCTGTTGACGATTAAGATGCCAGATACCATACCACCTGGACTACATTTACGAAATAAAAAACATACGCCACAACCCAGGATCGACCACTCGACCTCCTGCGTGCTAACCCAAAACTCTATCCATTGCACCAACTGTACGAGTAATGTCCGCTGACAGAGGTAGTTACCCTACATGTGGTTACAGTGTTGCCAGATTGCTAATCTTAAAACGTCGTTTTTCTGCCGGATATACTCGCAAGATGAAATTTTGTAAGAGACATTTTTTTATTGCTGGCATGTGAGGAGTCGCGCTGCGACGCCCGAGTGCGCGAATTACGCTTCACCCTGTATATTTCCAACCTACAAAATTGTGGTTAACAGAACATTCCACTTGAATATTCCCCTAAGAGAATTGCAACTAAATATACCGGACAAAATCACCTTTAAACATTTAAAACGAACAACGGCTCTGAACCGCGAACCACATCCATACGTTATAACACAGCAGCCATACCAAAGCTAACCACCTTCATACATCGATTAGCTGCCACAACCTTAAGACACGCGAGAAGAAACTCACATACAAGTGCTCGCACGACTTCCAGCAGAGAGTTATGAAACTGTTTAAGAAACTGTCGGAACGTTAATCATAGTGATCCTGTAAGCAAACGTTAGGGGAGAGGGAAAGGGAAGACGAAGGAGAGTAACCATTAGGAATATAAAATGACGTAATACATAATATAGATACATTAACGGCATAGTGAAGAATCGCGCAAGTGCATTGCCTACTGCCTACAGTATTCATCTTCGAGAGGTCCAGCTCCATGGCAACATGGTTAGCGTGCTGGCCTTTGCTCCAAGGGGTCCCAGGTTTGATTCCCGGCCGGGTCGGAGACTAACTTTCATTGGTTAATTCCTCTGGCTCGGGGGCTGGGTGTTTGTGCTGTTTTTCTATTAGAACTCATCGTAGGTAGGACCCCTATGCGGCGTCAACTCGAATGAACTGCATCAGGCTTCTTCGGAGGCCACACGCCATTATTATTATTATTATTATTATTATTATTATTATTATTAACTTCGAGAGATCGAGATTGGTATGTTCTTTAGAAATCGTAATGACGACAAGGAGTTCTTTAAAATGTTCCGGGCTGGAGATTTCACTCGGCACAATGGAAGGAATAATTTTTAAACTGTCTTGGTCAAATTTCGCTTAATGAGATTTAGAACATTTGAAATTGAGTGTTTTAGATTTTAGATTTTCGTTCCACAGAGCAATTGGAGAATTTCCCCATTAAACTGGTATTACATTCTTTACACAGCCTGTTCGTGCGATAAATTATGGGCAGCGATGATAAAAGTAAGAAAAAAAACTGGACTGAATTACAGTTACCTGAGAAATATTTTACTCAGTTACAAATGACTTTTTCAACAAGTAATCAGTAACATTACAATTACTACACAGAACGCCATTCTTAAGGAAATTATTGATACTTTTCTCGCATGGGACTGGTATGATACCGAAGTTTGCAATCAATTCTTTTAACATAAAGACATTATTCTAAGTGGCTATCATCTCTAAGCGAGATTATACAAGATACCTCGGTACTTTCAAAATTATTTCGTCCCATAATTCTTATTTTAGTTAGTTACTTTTAGCATTTCAAGTAATTTGACACCAAGACGGCGATGGTTATTCTCAGTTTCTAATGATTTAAGGATAAGAGATATGGAACTAAACCAGGCCAGATAGCTGGTTACAAATAGAGGATTGTGTAGGAGTTTAGTAAATTCACAGGGGCTTGCAGACTGAATGCTAAAAGGCATAACAGTCTATAATGAAGATGTATGTATTTATGTATGTATTTATGAATGTATGTATGTATGTATGCATGCATGTATGTATGTACACTAGTGTCCAAAAGTTAAGCATAATCACTGAACGAGGCCATACCGCCTGATAGGAATGTCAGACGGATTGTTGGAAAAACGGAAGCTGTCACACAACTTGTCCATAAAAAGAAGTGTCAGAAAGCTTCTGATAGGTTAGGTACACCTTTGACAACAACTAACAAAACTTAGTAATGTCTTCCACAACAAAATATGCTGTTAATAGGGTGTATGGTTACCCCCTACGGCCACACATGCTTCGCAACGATGTGGCGTGCTGGTAACTAATATCAAGTCAGTAAGACTTAATATGGGATGATTAACCGATGCCCAATGTGTATGCACTAATGTGCGTTAATTCTAAAATTTATTGCGTGCAACGATGTTCGTTTTAGAGGGTAGCTTATTGTTCTCGGGGGAAGATTTTCGGCAGATCTTGCCAACAGTTGTTCATGCCTCAAGGAAATCAAAAATTTAGAACAACATTAAGTTTTCTCCTCTTTGTAAATAATTTGAAGTATTGAAACTTATTCGGAACCTGATAGAAATGCCTGAGGGATTAGAACTTGCTCAACGTTTGTTGAGAATTGGTAGACGGGGTTTTCCTTCGTGACGTAACAAATTGTCAGTACCATCAGATGTTATCCACTATTACAGTATAACAAAAAGGTCCATAGTTTCAGAAAGTCCCGCAGACCAATTCGCGTCACCAGATGATGTTTCAAACTTCTCAAAATATGATATTCAGGCTACTGAAATTGAACATTACAAAGAAATTAAGTACAAAGCCTTAGAAAATATTTCTGGAACACAAAGGACGTATGTCAGTGTTAAATTTTATTTGCAGAAGAATAAAATAAAATCCCAGAGTTTTCAATAGAAATTTTATGTGTATTTGAAAGCGGTTTACCGCCTCATGTTCTCACTTTAAAAGATTTCGCTATTGTCATGCTAATAATAGACGGCACAAAGTTAACTGTCAGGGACACGTACAACAAATGCACTGATGTAGAAATTCTTCTTCTTTTTCTCCTTCTTCTTCTTCTTCTTCTTCTTCTTGCGTTCCGGCCTTCTAAGGACCACGTTACAATTTCAATTCTTTCTCCTTAGTTGTTCTTTCCTTCTCTTCCAGTATTCTTTCATTGTTTCACTGTGCTTCTTTTCCCTGTCTTCAGTCCACTTTGTGCCTGTTTTCTTTTCATTCCTCCCTTGAAATCCTTCCATTTGTAAGACTTTCTTCCTAAAAATGTTTCTTTCCAATAATTCTTCTTCTCGTATGTTGTTCCTTTCCAGGTCTTTCTTGCCTTCTTGAATCCAGGTGGTGGTTGATTTCTTTTCCCAAAGGTACTTGACGATTACTATTATTATTACAGGTGAGAGAATAGACCAAAAAGTGTTAATACCGAGAATTGACTTAGCACCATTAGATACTGCTTTCCTTTTTTCTACAATTTGCTTAACGTCGCATCGATACAGATAGGTCTTACGGCAACGATAGGATAGAAAGGGGCTTGGAGTGTGAAGGAAAGGACAGTGGTCTTAGTTAAGGCACAGCCAAGTGTAAAAATGGGAAACCACGGAAAACCATCTTCAGGGCTGCCGACAGTGGGGTTCGAACCCATTATCTCTCGAATGCAAGCCGATACTCCTCTTACTTTTTCCTTTAAAGGACGACAATATCCCATTCATCTGGCAATTTTACTATTATAAACAAGGCACAGGGGCAGATTTTAGATTGTGTTAGTATTCATTTGCCTCATCCTGTATATAGCTATGGACAGTTGTATGACGCTATGTCTCGAGTGCGATCGATGAAAAAAATTTAAGTGCAAATTCTTTCTAAAAGTAACAGCACTCAAAGGTATGCTGTGTTTAAAAGGCCCTTTTGAAATGAGTAATCACTGAAGTATCACGCATTCCACATTTTTTTGAACATTTAGAAATATCCGTGTAAAAATGAGTAACCATGGACAGATGTTTCATAAAAGGAAGTCTGCAAATAAATACTCCATCCACCATCCGTAAAGTCTTGACAGGTTTCACCTATATATATCTTGTACCGGTTACGACCTGTACATGAGTATTTTTGAGTATAAATGACATTTAATTATCACGCGTGATGTTCTGAGCACGCCTGGTTTGTTTACCGTCAGCGGGGCAAGCAAACGAGTGAAGGACAGCTGTGAGCTGTGACGTAGCCACAGGGGCTAGTTAGACCACCCGCCGGTCACACACGTGTTCCCAGCCTGGACTCTTATATTCTAGACTCCACGTCACATCTTCTGGATTGTTCGACGGGGAAAATTTTGTAACTCCCGTAATAATTATGCTAGCGGCTTGAGCGATATGTCATCTTGTTTGGGATCACCTGAACGTCGCAATGCTCGAGTTTTAAGTAAATCCGTCGAGGGATTCAGGAGATATTCAGTCAAGCCGTATTGTGACGTAGACGTCCCGGATCGAATAAAAGGAGGGCCCACTGTAGCCTGTACACTCAGTTACAGCTGAGTAGTCAGCGTGGATACTCTCGCTGCTACTATCGTCGTGTAGTGACAGTCCCGACGGGGAACTCTGTAATTTTCTAAGTATTCATAAAGTGAACTTGTATTTTTCTTCGAGTGTGGGAGAACGAATTCTTCCAAGTATTCTCAAGTGAACTTGCAATATTTAGAGTGTTAAAGAACATTTCCTAAGTCTTCATAACTGAACTTACAATATTTACGGGTATTCGAGACTGGAATTTTTCCAATTATTCATGAAATGGACTTGTATTATTTACGTGTGTTAAATTCATAATTGGACTTGTATTATTTACGAATATATAATAATAATAATAATAATAATAATAATAATTTGATTGGCTATCTCCTAGCCTGGTGCTGCTTTTGTAAGGCAGACTCTCCGACAAGGGTGGGTGGCACCTGTCTTGTATAGGAAAATTCGCGTTAATGTGATGGACGATAGTGTTGAGTGTGGTGAGCGAGTTGCAGCAATGTTGGGGACAGCCCAGACATCCAGTTCCGAAGCCAAGGGAATTGAAAGTAGCCTACTGAAGGGTAAGACGCAGACCACTCAGCCGGACAATTCGAAATTAAAGAAGTTATAATTGAAGTTAATTTATTTTGTTTCGACGGGAATCCAAATCCGATGGTAGGCCTTACTTCATCCACATCTGAATGCGTGCTTTTGAGGACAGGTAAACTAGCTACGAAGAAATTAGAAACAACGAAAATATCCAATCTATAGTTAAAAGAGAACAACATAAGGTAATTATACAAGATTCATTTAATGGAATTGAACAGGATAATTCGCTACTTGACAATAATAATTTACAAAATATTGACAATATAGGGTCTATGAATTTGATTTCTGTGAGAATAGTCTGACCTTTCTCGCCTTAAAAGGAACTCATCTTTTCACTTCTTGAAGATGATGGAAAACGCTTCTATAGTACAACAGGTTGGCTTACTGCCAGCTTGTCGTACTTTCTTCACTTAGTGATGTCGTTGCCTTGAATGATACATGCAATATTATTATTGAACGCATATAACTTGCGAACTTATCCTCTTTAATATAAACACACGTGAAGATTTAATAAATGAATACGTCACTTCAAATACGCCCGTGTTCTTCAAATAAGCGTGGAATTGTATTTCACAAAATCTGAAAGAGCCGCTTATTCAGGTTTTACCAGATAAGACAGTAAACTAGGGTAGATGACTGAGCTCCAGTTCAATGACGATGGTAAAATTCTTCAAGTTGCTCTATTGTACAGAGAGCGTACAGGAAATACATGTAGATTATTATTATTATTATTATTATTATTATTATTATTATTATTATTATTATTATTATTATTATTATTAGGTCCGCTGCCTTAGATCAGTGGTCAATATACTGGCCTGTTGGTTAAGTGGGTACCGGATTCGATTTAACATAATTTACGCTTGATTTAGAACTGCGAACAAGCAAGGTTTAAAAATGCACAAATCAAGTACCACACCTACTACGAACTATCCATTTCGAAGAGACGCCACACACATTACAAACATAGGCGCATTAAATCCAGATATAGTCTACTTCTTCATTAGACAGGATATTTGCTCATTCCAACTACCTTTCGCTTATTATTTTACTTCCAGCTTTAACAGGTTATTAACAAAGCTGATTCCTCTTACTTGTGTTTTGCAACATATACTAGGTTCCTGACCAGTACGATCTTATGAATAGACTTACGATAGGTATAGTAACACGCTATTATATTTGCCACGAAATGACACAAACCTGGACATTGTATGCCGGCCCCTGGTCTAGGGATAGCGTTCCTATCTCTCACTTGGAGGCGCTGGTTTCAAATCCCGGCCAAGTCAGGGATTTTTACCTGAATCCGAGGTTGGTTAGAGATCCACTCAGCCCACGTGATTGCAATCGAGGAGCTATCTGCCGATGAAATGGTGACTCCAGGATAACGGCCGAGAGGATTCGTTACGCTGGTTATAAGTCACATCGTAATCTGCAGGCCTTCGGGGTGAGCAGCAGTCGCTTGGTTGACCAAGACTTGTCAGGGCTGTAACGCCACGACGTTTGTTTCCTAAGGCATTATATGTACATAATATGCATGTTAATGACAGAAGTATCTGCCCTAGATAGCTGGGAAAAAGCCAAAAAAACAAGTTAATGAATGATATGAGATATCGGATCAATTTAACTTCCAAAAACAGACGAAAATGAAACCGAAGACGGACCTGATTATTGTACAACTCATCTGAGATTTTAAAAGACAACTACCGGCCATAGATTTGAAATCTACATACAGAGAAAATGTTGTAGGCCTATGCATGTAGATAATAATAATAATAATAATAATAATAATAATAATAATAATAATAATAATAATAATAATAATAATAATAATAATAATCAGTTACATGTATTTCTTTTAAGTACGTTATGTTTTTTCTAGACTGAAAGAAGACCTGTAGTGCTTTTACTCTGCTTCAATACCAACCCCGAAGCTTTGCTCATAAAATTTTGAAGGCATCTCTGAATGTGGAGGTTTGTAACCGTTTGGAGCCTGGAGCAATATACATATACAGTGGCAATCATCTCGCTAGTTTTGCGAGCAGCACCCAGAATATGCTGACTTCTGCTGTAAACGTAGGCTTAGCACTCAAGTTGCAAGTTTAAGCATCTGACGTTTTATTGGCAGCACAGCACAATAGTTTGCATTGTAATGAAGTACTTGAGCATTGTAGTAGTAACTAAATATTGAAAGTACAGTAAGTGGTGTACGGTTAATGTTGCGGAGAACGCGAGAGGTTAAAATCGCCGTGGGAATAGTATCTAAATTGCGTTTTCAATCGCTCGAGTGACCAGTTGCAAGCGAACTGAGTAATCGCGCTGCTAATAGGAAAATACTTGAGCTCGATTTCATGTCGAGAGACTGAGAAATCATCACAACGTCGACTTCTGATTAGGCATAAGTTCCTGTAGTTCATGAATTCACACAAAAGCAGTTCGTACAATACACCTGGGAGTATCCCAAAGTACGGAGCGGTGGGGCGTAACGTTTGTGATACGGGCGAAATGAAAATAAACATTCGGGCCCTCTAAAATGAAAAATAAAGTGCTAAACCTGTGAATAATTAATTAATATAAATGTAATTACATTAGAAGTAAAGAAATATATTGGCAAGTTTTATGCATAAAGGGAGTGTTCGTTGTTGTTGTTGTTGTTGTTGTTGTTTAGATAATTGAAAAATAGTGTTAATATGTTTTATTCAACTGCCTCCGTGGTTGAACGGCTATGCATCTGAACTGCCAACCATGCACCACTTACATGCTCGACTAACTGTAATTGCTTTAATTTTTCATTGACATACGTTCTTGACCGGTAAACGCGTGAAAAAAGTGAAATTCTCCACAAAATTTTTGCATAATACGATCTCAGCTGCACTGCAGATCAAGAAAGCATCATTTTCCAACTAAAATATGATATTTTGAATCAATTTTCATTGCTGTAATTATTTTTAAATAATTTGGTGCAGGTCTTTTCTGAGGAACGTGTGGCGGTGATGCGAGAAACGGCAAGGGCAAGCATTGTTTACAGCTGTGCCGTGTTACACTCAACACAACACTGCTGCTAGATGCAACCAAGCGGCAATCCCTCTACATAAGACAGGAAATATCCACTGATTCTACAAACTCGCCTGACCATTTCTGATCTTCCCGGTGCAGTGTGACATTAGGCTATAATTTTTACTATTTTTCTAAGAGTCTGTGGGACCCCTTAAAGGCCTAGCCCCGCCTGCATTGCAGGCCCTGCAGGCTCTAACGTTAGTCCCGTGACGAAACTGCCTTATCTAGAAAGCTGGCTGGCCGAACACTGCACAGATCACCGTAGTACAATGAGGTGTGGCAACGCGCGGCATGCTTCCTGCATTAATATTTATTTACACGAAATTACGCGCTCTGTTTTAGATTCTTTCCAATATTCAAATTGAAAATAAGGAGGGAAATTTGACAAATTTTATTGCCTGCAAGAATTGTTCTCAACAGCAAACATTTTCCGCCACCGAGCAAGTTGGCCGTACGCTTCCATTCAGTAAATGGTGGGTCGAATCACATCGTCAGCAGTGCTGAACATTTTTTTTGTGGTTTCCCAATTTCACATCAGGCTAATACTGGGGCTGTTCTTTAATTAAGGCCACGACCGATACCTTTGTAATCCTAGCCCTCTCCTATCCTCGCGGCGTCGAAAACCTTGGATGTGTTAATGCGACGTTAGACTGTTAGGAACAGAAAAAGTGTAATGTCCCCTCCCGTGCTACTACTGTCCACGACATGCTCATACATGCACATACCTTGTTCACTGGTTCTCCCGGCCATCTCTTCTCGGCGTCAGCTGCTGTACTGGCGAACATCAACTTGATCCGGGCCGCCTGTTACGTCACATCACCACGTCATACCTGCTAATCTACACCTCGTGATACCTCCAGTATATTCCATACGCCAACTTTCTCTGGTATATAAACTCGCATTTTTCCCCAGCTCATGAGTCCGGCATTTGACTGTGTTGGTGTGTGGAAGCTCTTAATTGCTTTCTTCGCAGCGTGCTGCTCACGCTGGTTTTAACTGGAACTCTTTCTACAAGGCAGAGCTCCAATCTCTCGTTCTTGGTCTTACTTCTTTGTAAATGATTTTCGCAAAATTACAATATATTCATTTATTAAAACTTGATGAATAGTTTTACTTGTTTTGTACCCACCACGGTCCTCTGATTTCTTTCACACGCTTCGTTCGCATTACTTAGTAAGACTACGATCCTTTATAACCACAATCATTAAAAAAGAAAAAAGAGTTTCCGTTCAAAAACTAACAATCACGTTTTCAGTACTAATACCCTAACTGGGGAAAAATATCGCGCTTCGGGTACCTGCGTTTAAATGTTGGTATTTTGCTTTTGACATGATAATGATACATAGATACTAGCGGTAGGGATCCAGACTAGAAAAGATGACGTAACCAAATTCGGAAATAGTTTGAAGGCTTCATGTGACAAAGTTGCAGATGACTTTCGTTTATTTAGGCTTCAACATGGAGAGTATATCTCCCATCACGACTAGTCGTGGCAGATGGGAGAGGAATTGCGCACCGGGTAGCGGTCACGAGGATAGCTGGAATATACTATCGAGTGCACGGTCAGTTTAGAGAAGTTGCTGTGATTACGATGTTGTCCAATTTGATCGCAATGAATGGTAATCGTTTGCGTGAATAAACCTAATTTTGTATGAATAGTGATATTTAATCAGAATTTTCAGTATGGAGGTGTGTGCGCGTCAACAAATCTTAGTGGGGAAAAAAAGCGTGGCATTGCAATAGCCGATTCACCCAAGTTAAAATTGAGTAAATGTGCTCTAAATCGATAGATCGGGTCAACAAGCCCAGGAAAATTCCGCTATGAGTTGGGGTGAACGAAGTGGAAAATGCAGAAAGCCGAGTACGTGAAGACCGCTCTACTGCTCGCATGACCAAATGGTGCGATCAGCAAATAAGATCACACTGCGAATCCAAAAACGGGTGCCAATCACTAATGCTGAGGCAAAGTTAGTACAGGAAACATTAGAAAGCGGTGCTCGGAGAAGCGAGATCGGCCACCACGCAACCCATTACGTACTTCTGTTGATCAACGTGAATCGACGGGCTATCTTGCCCAATTCGGTGACTTTGTTGGAAGTGTAATTACAGTAAAACTTACCTAAACTGCAACGTGCCCGTTCTGGTATTTCCTTTTCTTTATTGGGGGTTTCCGGTTTACAAAGGGATGTGTCTTAAAACAGTACTGCATTACTGTAGAAAAAATGAAGTAGTAGGTGAGTTTTATTCTATGAATCAACGTACATGGTTGCACTCTGTCCTAGTTTCTCCGTCACCACACATCTCTCGAAGTGTATTGTCGTGACTTCTTTACAAGGCAGCGCTGTACCGAGCGAGTTGACCGTGGGGTTAGGGTCTTTTAGCTGTGAGCTTGCATTAGGGCTTGCGGGTTCGAACACTGTCGGCAGCCTGAAGACGGCCTTCCATTTTTCCAATTTTCACGCCAAGCAAATGCTGTGTCTGCAACTTCATTAAAGCCACGGCCACTTCCTTCCTACTTCTAGCCCTTTCCTATCCCAACGTCGCCATAAGACATATCTGTGTCGGTGCGAAGTAAAGCAAATTTTAGGAAAGAGCGCTGTATGACCTTACCATCCTGCATTACTTCCGGAACATGTTTGGAAAATGAAAATATTTTAGTCGCCTTAAATTTTGTCCCCCAGCGCAAGCGTCTTCTGTTTAGAAAACAATATTACTGTATCGTACAACTACAGTTCAAAACTGATTTAATGATTACGAAGTTACTACGGTTTACAGTGTTATTCTACTCAAACTCCACTAATTGCTTGCCAACACGTAACTGGATACCACCCTTAAATACTCTACAATTACTTGTACATTAATATATTACATTAACGGTGCGCTATTTGCCGCTCAGTAGGGTCAGAGACCTTCCATAACTTTCTGTAACACAAGAATACTATGGATTCTTCCAGGGTCCTTCAAGAACGGAGTCACCGAAGGTGGGGTTAATGGTTCCTAAGAGTCCGAGTTCACTCAGTCTCAAAAATAATGCCTATCACCATTAAAATGTGAAAAGGTTACTTTAGTAGCAGTTACACTTAAATCGTTCCGTTTCATCTCGTTATTTACTCAAATGCCAACTATGAACGGTTTCGTTTCCACGCTAGGCTGTTAAAGTGGTATCACAGGGAATTCCTCCGTTCCGAAATTCATTTTCCGTTTTCTACAGTTTTCCGGTATATACTTAGGCCGGTTTTAATGTAGTTTGTAAAAAATATATTTAATTTATTTTATACTCTGTCTTGACCACTAATGATTATGGTTAGGATTCTGATGAAGTTGTATCATTGCTGAAAGTTGAATATAAATCGGTTTCATAGTAAAAATGTCGAGCCAAGTAATTTTTCAGTGAAAATTTTGCATTTTTGGTGTAGGGTATATTTCAGAAGTTGTCATTGCACTTTATATGTTTAATGAATTGTTAACACTGTTTGGTTGCTTTACTTTTTGAAGAGTAAAGACGGATTTTTCTATTTTTACATTTCCTTTGTCAGTAACATTTTGTACTTTGCTCCAACTAAAATTATACTCTGGTTCCAGAACACCAGGCAAAGCATAGTTTACGTACTGTACGCGCACTTTTTAGTGATAGATTTTTGTACTCGGTGAGGAGTAAGAAGGAAGCACTGCCGGTTCCGGTAAATACTGCCAACTGAATGGAAATGAAATCTGAATTGAATCGATAATATGATCGATCGATATGAATTTTCTAAACCTTTATTATCTTAACGCCAACAACTGTGTCACACACACAATATAATACTATATAATATTTCCCGATGCGAATCTTGTTCCTAGCATGAATTCTATAGTTTGGCTTTGCTGTGTAAACAACAGCAGTACGAGGACTTAAAAGTGTACGCCAGATGTCGCACGGCGATGATAAGCGATTCTTAGTTTGTGTTTCAAAAGTTGCCAATACGAATCTCGAAGATAACCGAAGTCGATCGATTCAGCACTAGGGTGTAAATGTATCGCTAAAAAGTGCGCATATAGTATGCTCTCCTAGAGTCAGTGGAAGTGGTAAGGAACTTCTCAATGTACATTATCAGGTTTCCTTACGAAGTACAGTAATCCGCATATGATTTAGTTTTAAATGGTCCACCTATTCAGTACAAACACATGTGAACACAACTATATCTTAGTATCAGATATATCGTCATTTTGTATTGTGGTACTAGTTTCGACGTTTCTGGTCATCAACCACCACAAACATTGGTATACAAAAACATTAAACACCTGAATCCGTCTAAAACACAAACACATATAAAAAACTTTTAACACACTCCAAACTAGTCTGTGTAGTGATCTTGACAGTCAGGATCAGATCGACAATCATGATTGCCAACTGTAACAGTCTTGATTTAACATCGGTGCTTATAGCACGTGTCTTTGAATGAAACGTGTAACTCGTCATAGTCACTAAAACTGACGTGTGTGACCATGAATGAGGGGGACGTCCGTAAAATACAAGGACAGGTGCTATACGCACCGATGTTAAATCAAGTCCATTACTGTTGGCAATTATGACTGTCGATTTGTTCCTCACTGTCAAGATCACTATACAGACTATTTGTGTTTTAAAGTGTTTTATGCGTGTTTATGTTTTATACGGATTCAGGTGTTTACTGCTTTATGTACCAATGATTATGACTGCTGATGATGACCAAAAGGGTCAAAACTAGTACCAAAATAAATAAAAATGTGGTTATAACAGATACTAAGATATAGTTGTGTTCACGTGAGTTTTTATTGAATAAATGGACCATTTAAAACCAAATCATACGTAATTGGTGTCAATATGGATCAGAAATGAAATAGCGTATGAGACAATCCGCGGTCGTTTTCATCCGAAAATCTACAAGTGGTATTTACAAAGTGTTGCAGTTCAGGACTGATGAAATGAATATTCAACGACTGACAGTTGCATGAAATGAAATCTCAAATCACCTTATCAGTTCTGTACTGAATATTACACAAATACAAATACATAAGGAAACTTGTCCATTGCTAAATAGTATTGCTTTATATTCATTTTGGCTTTACCTTCAAATCTGATACCCATGTCAACGACAAATAATAAAATAAGATCTCCATTATTTTAAGAGCATTTGTCAAATTTAATGGGGAATTACTTGAGGTTCATATGTTATTTTACAACTTTAATTTGCATTTTTAGTACCTACCTTATAGTGCATTAACATTATAAAATCTGGTTGTTGTTTGTCGTTATCATGTCCAAAATCCTGTAGCAAATGAAATGGCGTATGGATTTTAGTGCCTGGAGTGTCCGAGTATATACTGGACTCGCCAGGGACAGGTCTTTTGATTTGACTCCCGTAGGCAACCTGCGCGTCGTTATGAAAGTGAAATGGAATTATGATGAAGACGACACATACACCCAGCCCCCGTGCAAGCGAAATTAACCAATGATGGTTGAAATTCCCGACCCTGTCGGGAATCGGAACCCGGGACCCCTATGACCAAAGGCCAGCACGGATAGGCTGCCAAATTTTATTTTCGCTTGTGTTTGGACATCTTGTAAAAGAACGCGGGTACATATAACGAACGGAAGCTTTGACGTTTGTAAGTTATCAGAAAGATTTGTTCTCAGTTAGGTCCTATTACGTTTCGTCGGGGAAAACACACTTTCGAATGTGAGGGTTACAGCAACAAACAAGCATCAGAATGATGAATGTGTGAAAGAACAGCTGTGAGCTCAAAGCGGCTGGCAAGTGTCTCAACACGCGCTCTTGCTCCTAGAGCCACATTTTGTTTATCTCTGCAGTACGTTACTCTACCTTGTACAAACAATACCAAGTTAAATCCCGGAGATGAAGGTATCCAGGCGTAAAGATAATCTCAGTATTCCTCTACGTGTCGCATCTACGGGTAGTAAAAGTCCATACCTTGCACTCCTCCAGTGGCCCACATTGTTTGTCTCGCCTTTGTCTCGACACCTGGATGAACCCACGCACATTCTTCTTTTGGTCCAACCGCTTCCCACAATGCTTCACTCTGTCATGTAATTATCCGAAAGTTTTACTGCCCTCAAATTACCGTGCTCTCGTATAATATCTTACTGCATTGTTCTAGCGTGCAGGATTTTGTTTCACAGTTTGACAGTTGTGCATTGTTCTGCTTCAGTTCGTAGCGTAAATAAGAGAGCAAAGACATTCAGTATTAGGAGAAGCGGGAATCATAAAATTAGAATTTTTTTTTTTTTTTAGACTTCTATACTGCAAAAGAATCCAAAATTTCGGAATAAAATTGGTATAGAATTTGTTGAGGAACTTGTTTTAGAAACAAGTTTCAAACATTTTTTAAGGTTATAATTAAAATGATCCCATTTTGACATGATTCTATTGAAACCTCTCCATTTCCTAAAATAACTGATTAGGAAGACTTTAGTGTTCATAAATTCGTAGAGAAAGTTTCAATTTTACGTTCGAAGTATTCTCATAACAAGCTTACAGTGAAGTAATTGGTTAGCAATCACGTGCTTCATTGTACGAGTGTTCAAAAAGAATTAACATACTTTGATCATAGCTTCGGACATTTAACATTGTCAATTTAACAGGTATTTCAGTCTGTTTAACTACCGAATGGATGATAACCAAACGTCCATCGCGCCCTTAAAAAGCTTTTAGTCACTGAATCAAAAACGTGATGAAATCTTTCAATTTGTCTGTAGAGAACATGTCGTCGTTGCGCCTAGAAAAACCGGTATTTGTTTATATTTCAAATTAGAACTCTGACCAAACGTTTCTGTCAAAGTTCAGTAATGCATGAACTACTTATACAAATCAAGGAATTTTCGTTCGAATTGATACGAGTTCTGCGGGTCAGTATTTCTCCCGAGGCGCAATGACAATATAATGTTTTCTTATCCTTCAAAAATTAGTGAAAGAAAGTATAAAGTCCCATTAAAATAATAAAAACCGCTTTCTAATTCAGTGCACTTCTAAGAGGTGACGAAATGAAACAAAGAATCCTATCGCACTACAGAACTGAAATGACCCACGAAATGACCTCTGCTCAGCCTGAAGGCAACTCACTTACGAGGTGATGCGTGGTCAGTCCGTGCGACGAATTCTGTCTACCAATATCCTTATCTTTCTAGACCGCGGCCACTATTTCACCGTCAGAGGGCTCCTAAATTGTTATAATATAGTGGACCTCGAACTGGCCCTCAGATACAAGTAAATATTATGACCTGGCCGGTAATCACACACAGGACCTCACGGTGAGAAGCAAGCTCACCACACTTTACTTAGACCACCGGACTGGAGCGATATTAAAACACCTCTAAAAATGTAAGAGGCTCATAGATACAGTGATATTCCTTTGGCAGTATTTATATTGACGAGGTAGGCTACTCCGACTTCGCTTAACTGATTGAACTTGGTAGTATTGTCCGGCTCCATGGTTAAATGGTTAGCGTGCTGGCCTTTGGTCACAGGAGTCCCGGGTTCGATTCCCGGCAGGGTCGGGAATTTTAACCACCGTTGGTTAGTTTCTCTGGCATGGGGGCTGGGTGTATGTGTCGTCTTCATCACCATTTCATCATCATCATGACGCGCAAGTCTCCTACGGGATTCAAATCGAATTACCTGCACCTGGTGAACCGAACATGTCTTCGGGCGCTCCCGGCACTAAAAGCCGTACGCGATTTCATTTTTTGGTAGTATTACATATCTCTTGTCAGCTGCAACATATTGTACGTTGGACAAGGCGTCAGTGAGTGGGGTCGTATCACTTGCACTGCTGCGGCACTTCTTCTCCTGACCAAGCTGTCTTTCCTTTGATCTTGCCTTAGATAAGTTATTTCCAACTATCTGTCTGTCTGTCTGTCTGTTAGGTCATCAGCCCAGAGGCTGGTTGGATCCTCAAATAGCACCACCAAAAGTTATGCGGTTATAAGGAAACCGCAAAAACCAATGGCAGCACCAAAATGAGGCGTACTAGGCAAGACGAGGAGTGAGGTGGTTTGCCATTGCTTTCATCACTGGGTCAGAAAGTGCTATTGCAGCACGACTGACCCTATGAGCAACACCTTTCATAACACTCAGATGCACTAGTCGTGCTCTGAATGTCATTACTCAGCACCACCCATACCCCAGCAGCTTCCATATTGTCACAGCCATGGATGAGACTGGGACTTCGATGAAAGCTACACTTTACTCTGGCCTGAGCGAAGAGATGGATAAAAAAAGTACTGTATCCATCAAGACATGGCAGCAGGCCATTCCAACTATCTAGCACTTACAATATTCATGCTTACGGCTAGCACTTTAACTTTTCGTCACCTTGTTCCAGGTTCAATCCTCGTTTCCCCCAAACATTATCTAAATAATACTGAACGCCTGTCAGCTGGTACGAACCATTTTCTGTTATGGTACGGTGACGGACACAATTGCCGAATTAAAATGGAACATAGAACTTGTACGTACATTCAGTAATACGTAAGTTGATATAGGTAAAGGCAAGGCTACCGTGGCTTGCAAAATGAGAGGCGAAACTTCCGAAAGTCACAATGTTATATGTAAGCTTTCAATATAAAGTCACAAAAATCCGTTCAGTGACTTTATTATATAATTATAAGAAGAAAATCGAGATGGTATCCGTACTCGCTCACCTGAAACAGTCTCCGGATGAAATGTTGCACCCCTTCCCCTACCGCCTCCCTACAAATGAATTAATGAGAACACAATTACCTAGTCCAGAGCCACATCAATTATGCAAACGTGGCTACAATCGCAGGTGGTCCATGGACGTCTACTCGAAAGACCAGCACCAATCTCTCCGAAGGCTACACGCCATTATACTCCTCGTGAGTCTTTAGGAATTATGTAATAGATCTTGTATTGAGACCCCACTGCAGTCAGATAGCATTTCATATGAGAGACCCGTGACACTTACTTGGAAGGAACCCATTTCAAGGCCCTTCAGAGGCAATTTTAACTGTGTTCCCTCCATTTTTTAAACCCATAGTATTTGATTCACATTTTTTCTCAATTTGCTTTACGTCGCACCGACACAGACAGGTCTTATGCCGACGATGGGATAGGAAAGCCTAGGAGTGGAAAGGAAGCAGCTGTGGCTTTAATTAAGGTACAGACTAAGCATTTGCTTGGTGTGAAAATGGCAAAACACGGAAAAACATTTTCAGGGCTGCCAACTATTTCCCGGATGCAAGCACACAGCTGTGCGGCCCTAACCACACAGCCAACTCGCACGATGAATTAAAATTAAACGCATACGCTGCACAACCGCATATGTGCTTCCGTCCAGTCGCTTCTATTTATTGAGTGAAAACGGAAATAGCGGAGAAAGATTTCCACCTATTTCCTATTTTCCGAAATGTTTTCAAAACCATGCCGACATCTGAAAATGTCGAAGCATCTGAGAACACTGCCACAATGCAGTTGATTGTCAGTCCCCATGCAAATATCACAAATTGTGTATCACTATGAATTTGATCAAATTATTTGTAATGATAGCTATTCTATCCATATACTACTTAATGGGGAGTGTTAGTGTTACAGAAGTCCCATACGAAATAATGTACGATAAATGGAACGGAGGATACACGTTGTACGTATTGAAAGTTTTGTTCACTGATTACCCAATCATGTACTTCAAAATTTTACACAACTACACACCTACCACTTATGCATCCTAGTACAACTGTCATCAATAAAGGAATAAATGACCTGTTAGTGACAGGAAGTTAGATGTCATTTCTAAATTCAATATCTTCTATCCCAAAAATTTATTTCACATTTAATATGTTTCCTATAATCAGTTCCTGCTCTCTGTTTTATCTAATATCTATTGACACTAACATTCCAAATGCTGTATAATATAGTGTTTATTATTGTTGCTTTTATAGTGAAAAATGTAAAATTATATGATGGGGATTAGTTTGAAGGCAGTTGTTTGCAACCGGAATATCCGTCAGGAATTACCAAATCCCTGGTTTGCAAATAGTGCCAAAGGACTCGGTAACCTGTCCTTCCCTTCCCCTTCAATTCATTTCTTACCCCATCATACTTGCTCATTTTTATTTCACTAGATAAATAATAAATAAGACTAATACGAAGAAACAGTCCGATAGCAAACACAGCCCATTAACCCGCGGTTATGGTGAGCGCGGCTGTGAGCCTGCATCCGGGAGATAGTGGTTCGAGCCTCACTGTTGGCAACCCTGAAGATGGTTTTCCATGGTTTCCCATTTTCACATCAGGCAAATGCTGTACCTTATTTTAAGGAAACGGCTGCTTCCTTCCCAATCCTAGGGCTTTCCTCTTCCTACGTCGCTATAAGACCTACCTGCGTCGGTGCAACGTAAAAGCCAATTGCAAAAAGAAAAGTAATAATAATAGCTCTGAAACTCAAGACCCTCACTCCATTATTATCCGCGACAGTGCATGTTTGGTGAGCGATGCGCTCAGTAGCGAGTAACAGTACTACTCGATTTCGCGCATTGTAATAAGTCAAGATTTGTCTTATACTTTTGTTTAAAGTGACATTTTTATATTGTGACTGTCGTTAGTGAATTTACACAAGTTATAATGGCATCTACTTATCAGATCACTTCGTGGTTGGGTGAAACGTTAGCCGAAGTGGACTTGAACACCGAAAGTGATTTTAATGAAATAGATAAGGTTTACGAAAGTGATCCTAACTTGAAACAGATTTTCTGCAAGTTCTGAGGAATAAGAGGCAATTTAGTTGATTGAAGGCTGTATTCCACTCGTTTTAGGAGAGGATGGAATTACCAAGCGGGGCCTCCATGCATTCGCTACCAATATTCGAACCCGGTAACAGTGTAGCACGAAAGATGTTGAAAGGAACAGAAGTGATGACTGACTGTTTAAAATGTCTGTTTCCCGTTGTGCTGGATTACATGTTCGTATTATTTAGTTCAGACTGATCATACTCCTATCTCAAATTATTTGTGTTCCTAAATAGTGTGTCCACGCATTAGTCTCGTTTCTTGATATGAGGTCGGGGATGAGGTGAGATCAATTCATATGGCATGTTTTCGACCGGACGCCCTCGCTCTTGCCAATCTCAGTAGGTAAGGTAAGGGTTATTCTGCCCGAAGGCAGGTCCGAACCTCCGCAGAGGTGTTCCTGAGCCGGAGTTTACGTGCGGTAGGGTGGCCAGTTCCTTTCCGCTCTTCCATTCCCTTACCACAGCGCGTGGCAACCCATCCAACTCGCGACCACGCCCAATGTTGTTTAACTTCGGAGATCTCACGGGATCCGGTGTTTCAACACGGCTACGGCCGTTGGCTAATCTCAGTAGTGGTGGTGAATATTGTTTTAAGAGGAAGTACAACTAGGTAACCATCCCCCCAATCTCAGTAGATGAGCTAATAAAGATGAAATGAATAATTGTGAATGAAATTGGGTAAGAAGGTGGAAGGAATCAGCTGTGATCTATGAATAGGAACGGACCCGGCATTCGCCTGCATATATAAATGGGAAACCATAGAAAACCATTCTCAGAACAGCTGACGGTGGCGCTCGAACCCATGCAACTCCCGAATGCAGAGCTAAACCCGTGCGGACACTCCACTTTCTCACGTTCCTAAATAGCTATCTCAAATTGATGAATTAAAAATACCTCCATTTTTATATGGGCATAATATGGACTTTAAACGGAAGGGTGAGCGCTGCGCTCACTAGCGAGTAACAACGCATGTAAAGACCTAGGGAGTAATGCCGGGTTAAGCAACTCGGTCTACCAAGATGAGATAACTTGCAGAAATTGGAGAGCCACGTGATAAGCGTGATGAAATCCCCAGCCACATTATTTCAATTTCACGACCAGGTGCGCTACTTCTCGTATAAGAAAGCTCCTTAATTGGTTTAACGACATTGAGTGAACACCATTCTAGCCCTTAGTCTTGAATTAAAATTCTCGGGCTGGCTAGGATTCGATCCCAGGTTCTTCAGGTAAGAAATAGCAAGCTACCCCTAAACCATACGCTGGATACCACTACTACTACTACTACTACTACTACTACTACTACTACTACTACTACAACAATTACGTGTGGCTATTGCTAGCCTGATGTAAGGCAGACCCTCCGACGAGGGTGGATGGTGTTATTGCAGTGACAAATAGTGTTGCGTGCGGCGTATGAGCTGCAAGGATGTTGGGGACGGTTCAAATACTTACGGTCGCAACCAGAATAACTAACCACTTAAGGTTAACATCTCCGACCCAGCCAGGAATCGAACCCGAGGGCTTCTGTACCTTAGACGACTACGCTGACCATTAAGCCAAGGGAAACTTATGTCCTAGTCTCGAGGTAGTGTACCTCTTCACTGGAACACTCCCAGTAGAGGTGAACTGCATGTACCATTCTTACCACATGCCAGCCCTCCTGCCATTTTTACAGTTCCAGCAGTACCGGAAATCGAATCCGATCCTCCGAGGGAGCAGCTGCTAGTGTTAACCGTTGCGCTGCGAAGGTTGAAATAATAGATGAATAATAATAATAATAATAATAATAATAATAATAATAATAATAATAATAATAATAATAATAATAATAATATCGATCTTCCCGGACGAGTTGCCCGTTCGATTAGGAGCGCGCAGCTGTGTGCTTGCATGCGGGAGATAGTGGGTTCGAATTCCACTGTCGGCAGCCGTGAATATGGTTTTCCGTGGTTTCCCATTTTAACACCAGGCAAATGCTGGGTATATACCTTAGTTAAGGCCACGGCCGCTTCCTTCCAACTCCTAGGCCTTTCCTATCCCATCGTCGCCATGAGACCTGTCTGTATCGGTGCGACGTAAAGCCACTAACAAAAAAAAATCGATTTTACGTCCTACTAACTACTTTTACGATATTCGGAATTTTACTCCAGGGGAGTCGTTTACGTATCAGTAGATTTACAGACACAAAACTGGTTTTAACCTTCGCAAAAAAGCACGAAAGCAGTCTGTTTCAATTGCATCTTTCTAAATGATAAGCCGGGCTGAGTGGCTCAGGCGGTAAAGGCGCGGGTTTGATCCCGGCTTATTCCAGTCCAGTGGTACTTCAAGCTGCTCATGTCGGAATATTTACCGACACGTAAAACAAATTCAGTACGGCAAAATTCCGACACCTCGGCTCCGAAAGTCATAAAACTACTTAGTATGACGTAAAATATTGTTGTTGTTGTTTAAGGGTGTAGCATCTTTTTTTTTCTTTTTTTGCTATTTGCTTTACGTCGCACGGACACAGATAGGTCTTATGGCGACGACGGGACAGGAAAGGGCTAGGAGTGGGAAGGAAGCGGCCATGGCCTTAATTAAGGTACAGCCCCAGCATTTGTTGGTGTGAAAATGGGAAACCACGGAAAACCATTTTCAGGCCTGCCGACAGTGGGGTTCGAACCTACTATCTCCCGAATACTGGATACTGGCCGCACTTAAGAGACTTCAGCTATCGAGCTCGGTCGTGTAGCATCTAACGGCACCAGAAACAGTATTGATAATATTCTTATTACTAGTGCTCAGAATTCACGGTTTTACCATTGGTCGTAAACCACAAATTTATCCTCACAGAACTAGAATTTCATGTGCAATATTCGATGGATGTTTTTGTCCTCGGTATATGCTTATTCTATTTTAAGAGGAAATGAACTCTCACGGTCTCTGCCAAAATGCATACGCCATTTCAAACGTTTGGATAACTTATAAAAATATGTATCATACCCTTTATACTGTATTTCTGCACACACAAGAGGATATGAGTTTTAAAAACGTCACAACTATGAACCCACGTCTATTCTGTATAGACTGCGCTATGTTTGAAAACAAAAAGTTCTCTTTCAGCTGGGACATTGGAGTGCGGTAAAGAGCTTGTCGGTTTCATTAAAATGATGAACAAGCGAGGGTTTGGGTGGCTGTGGAATGATGTCAGTGGAGTGGTCAATGGTCGTCGAGAGCTTGACAAATATTATCTGTTTGTGGGAACTACGTGTGCTCTGTGTATAATGATCTCTGTTAATGAGAGTGGACCAGTTGATTAGTAGAATTAAACACGTTTAAATAAAATGACAACGGATGGAGTTCTATAAACTCAGCACCTTCAACTGCAGTGAACATAATTTACGCAGAATATTAACCTCCAACTCTAAGCTCAACACCAATTACGAAGTGGGGTCTCACTAGAATCCAGGTAGAAATGTAGAATGAGCAAAAAAAACTAATACGTAACAGTATAGGCCTTCGTGAAAGTGAAAAACACTGTGTATGAGTTTTTGAGTGCAGTCCACTTTTAGCCAATCTAATATTTTCCATATCTAATGTCCTTTCGTCTTATGTTGAATTATGTATTCCAGTTTCCACAGTTTTTCCCTTGAGTACGAATTCTGTGACATACTACTATAAACCCCGGAGACAGGCCAACCATATTGTGAATTTCTCAGCACGTCACTTTTGATGGATTTTTAGACAAAGACGTTCTATTTTTAATTTGTATTATTTTCGTCAGTCTGCCTATCAACACTTTCATCTTTATATTAAATATCACTATTTTCTATTTCATCTGCCACGTTTTAATCTCAACTCTAAAAAACCGACACAGATAGGTCTTATCGCGACGATAGGATAGGAAAGGGCTAGGAATGATAAGGAAGCGGACGTGGCCCTAATTAAGGTACAGTGCCAGCGTTTGCGTGGTGTGGAAATCGAAAACCACGGAAACCCATTTTCAGTTCTGACGACAGTGGGGTTCGAACCCACTGCCTCCCGAATGCAGGCTCACAGCTGCGCGATCCTAAGCACACGGCCAACACTCTCGGTCGTTTTCATCTCCTGTACTTCTGTCATAGTGTCTTCTTTTCCTTGAAATTCTGATTCTGACAAATCTGCTGCTTTTTAAATTTCACTTTCACTCACATTCTGCGTCATATTTATCACTTGCGCAATTGTTTTCCTTATACAAAACATATCTCAGATTTTAGAAAATTTGATAGTTGATCGCGATGTACTATTAAATAAATTAGCTCAGTATGGACACTCTCATAGCCTAATCAAACTTTTTCATCATATATCTCTGATAGAAAATAATTTGTGTCTTATATAATAAATAATTTGATTCTGCGTGTTACAATACTCGATCTGGTATCCCACAGGGTTCAAATGTTGGACCATTTTTCTTTTTACTTCTTGTCAGTGTTCTTCTCGAATACATACGGTATTCAAAGATATTGCTATTCTCAGACGATGAAAAAAAAAATTCAAAACCATTCAGCCACAGGAGCACTTCAGATTTCGTCCGAAAGTCTTCAAGAGCATATCACATTAGCGCGCTCTTAACAAGTTAGATTTTACCATATACAAGTATCATGTAAGGGTATTTTGCAGGAATAAAAATAAAATTAGTCACTCATACAATATTTTGAATACTGAAATGAGTGTCCGAGGACATGTTCGGCTCGCCAGGTGCAGGTCTTTTGATTTGACACCCGTAGGCGACTTGCGCGTCGTGATGACGGTGAAATGATTATGAAGACGACACATACACCCAGCCGCTGTGCCAGTGAAATTAACCAATGATGGTTAAAATTCCCGACCCTGCCGGGAATCGAACCCGGGACCCCAGTGACAAAAGCCAGCACGCTAACCATGTAGCTATGGAGCCGGTCAAAATTTGTCATTAGTGTATTCTACCAGAGATCTTGGTGCCCATTTTGACGCCAAATTGACATTCTCAGAACACAAACATTGTAGTTGGTGATACTTAGAGGGTGTTAGGATTTATTTAGAGATGCGCACCTGACTTCTCTAATCCCGAGGTAATAAAGTTATTGTAGAAATCTTTTGTAAGTTCGCTAGAATACGCATCGCTCATTTAGAACCCGAGCTATTAACTGTTCGAATACAAGGTTGAAATTGTGCCCAAAATAATCGTACGTACCTTACGTACAAAATAACTAATAATTATCCTAAATTTGATTCTTATGATGATTTTATGAAACAGTTTGGCTGTAAGTCCTGAGCAAAAGTACGAGTAATCACAGTTCTTCTATTTACCCATAAATTATTTAATAATGTTAGAGGTAGCCCTAACTTGCTCCCTCGGTTCAACGTGTCTGCCCCTAGTCCATCTACTCGTCGAAGACTTATTACATTCTACTGCTCAAGATCAAGCACCCAACAGCATAGTAATTCACAAGTGTTTATATAAATAAAAATATTTAATACATACAGTAATTAGTGCAGTCTAGACGTACTTTTCAACTATATACTCCTACACAGTAAAAATAATGTAAACATATAACATAATTATTTTCCATTCTAAATTAAAATCCAACTTCGTGACTTTTATTGATAAGTTCATAGTTTTAGTTCACTTCCTAGTCATGGGCCCGATTAAAGCGTGTACGCGCTAATCATAGACGATGTACTTCCTTGGCATATGAATGGGGTTGGAAACCATCAGCTGCCTGCGAGATTGGGAATGACAGATAATCTATCACATCGCTTTTGAGTCCCATCTCAGGCGTTACCCAGGCGAGAGACAATAATAATTTTATTATTATTTTCGATTTTTACTCAATTTCAAATATCATATATATAAACCTTAAATGTGCTCAATTATAAGTTCATTTCGGGAAATTAATATTTTGTGTAAATATATTGTATTAGTTGAAAGTGTAATAATAATAAATCGAGTTGCTTGTCTATTTATTTTGAGTTGCTTGTCTATATTTTGAATCTTACAGTATGCCCAAATACTATATTTGGTATGCCATATGCCTTACAAGAAAACAATAATTTACTACTGCATTCGTAATTGAGTAGATACAAGACATATCCGTCAGATGAAAATAACGCATCTAAACAATTAAATGTGATGTGATATTTGAATCTCCCCCCAGTTCACTTATTTAAAAGTGTTCGTAATTCAAAGAACCGATTTGTATATTTTGAAATTAAGTGCCCCGCAATCGATTTCCCCCACAAGCGTTGAACATGTTACTGCCATGCATCACCAGACATGACTAGTCGATAAATGGCTTCATTACTCTCCTGCCCAAAATTCGTTCCAGTTATCCTTGTGTAATGCATTGCACAGATCAAGTCAGAAACCAAAGTCTTCTCCGAATAGATATTATCAACATTAAAATGATTAAACAAAAATCACCGAAAGAGTCGGCCGTGAAGTTATTGGCGTGCAGCTGTGAGCTTGCATTCGGGAGATAGTGGGTTCGAACACAATGTCGGCAGCCCTGAAGGCGGTTTCTGTAATTTCCCATTTTCACACCAGGCAAATTCTGGGGCTGTACCTTAACTAAGACTACGGTTGTTTCCTTCCCACTCCTACCCCTTTCGTATCCCATCGTCGCAATTAGACATATTTATCTCGGTGCGACGTAAAGTCAATTGCAAAAAACTTCACATGATAGCCCTAGCGTGTACAGCAGGCACTATACTGTCAAAGACATACATAACCGCCGCTAGATTAAAGAATACAAGTCGTCCTGCAGTCGTTTCCAAAATCGGAACTTTTGGTGTACGCTTCCGCACACAGAACGACGGGAAAATTGTGTACTGTTCTGGCTAACCCCGTACATCTGCCAAGCCTACCTTGTGTGAGTCTTAGCGCACGAAAAATTAAATCCAGATAATATGTTGGCAGCCTCAAGATTAGCTGAAGCCTATATTTTCCAGTTATTTATAAGTTGACATGACCTTTATGCAGATGGCTTTGTCCGTCACGAGCTGTGGAGTGCAGGATTGGAATATCACCTGTCAACCTACCATGTGAACATAATATTCAACAGGATTTGCTGCATGAGATTACCACAGAACAAATCCCTGGTAAGAAGGTTGCATACTTATAGACATGCGACAGCTGTCACAAGAATTTTCCGATATCTTCAGGAGCAGAGCAAATACAATATACATTGAAGTCATCGTGATGTAATCTAAATTGGTAAAAACTCCTGGGGAATACAAAGCATGCTCCGTTCAGGAGAAAAGTAGCTTCAGCCCATGTCATCAAAACCTTCCGAGGTCAACGAAGAAATCCACTGAGCGGTAATCAACCGAGGTATTTGAAGAGTTGATATTCTAGCAATCGATAAGAAAATGAGATCAAGCTCCATTTTTGATCCCACCGCCGGATATGAAACAAACATCGGGCATTGCTAGTTTATGAGCCCATGGCGACTTAACTCAGAAACATGTACAATCTTAAAAGCGAGTTGGGCGTGCGGTTAGGGGCGCGCAGCTGTGAGCTTGCATCCGGGAGATAGTGGGTTCGAACCCCACTCTAGGCAGCTCTGAAGATGGTTTTCCGTGCTTCCCTTTTTCACACCAGGAAAATGCTGGGGCTGTACCTTAATTAAGGCCACAGCCGCTTCCTTCCCACTCCTAGCCATTCCTTATCCCATCGTCGCCATAAGACCTATCTGTGTCGGTGCGACGTAAAGCAAGTAGCAAAAAAATCAGTACCATTATAGGGCTTCTGGTGGAATGCTGCAGAACAATTTCTAAATATTATTATTGTATTTTTTTATTATTTTTGTGACGCCTGGACCCGCTTCGGTGTGAGTAAACAAACTGTTCAGGACGTAGGTCTATTGGCGCTAAAGAACTCCCTTCAAATTTTGAGAACACATACGCACACTTCGCATTGGTAGACTATCTGAATTGTACTGCAAATATTTCCTCCATGACGTTCATCTTGTATGTGTAAATATATTTGCGTTTGGTATGATTTGCCGTAATGACAGGTCAAACAGGGAAGTAGGTATGTATGGACATCGAACTCTTATCCCGTTTCTCTACGGGGTCGGGTATGACGTGATATGAATCTTCGTAGCGACTTTTTACGCTGGATACTCTTCCTTACGCCGACCTCATCAGATGAAATGAACGAATGGACATATGATAGTAGGAAGGGGGAGGGCGAAACCCGGTGCCGGCACATAGCCTACTCCTGTCGAATAGCACCAAGTGATCTGTTCAAGGCTGTACGTCCCCATCCGACGAACGAATCGCCTCAACAGCGCCATATGTATTCACTCCATACGAACACTGCGGACTAGTTTGCAAATGAATCCAGGCTTTTGGCACGCAATCTATACCACGCAATTGTATACCACCACATCTCCTACTCTGCCGACCAACATTCTGATGGTGAAAATTAATCGAACACCGAGATCTAACCGGCTAACCACGGTCTCAAACCACACAGACTTGACATCTGAACGGGCGTAGTCACCAGGCAGGCTAAAATTGGGAAGTCGTAAAATAAAATAAATTAAAATAAACACTGAACAAGTTCCGCTAGAAGTATGAAGAGGTTTTCACATGTGCTGAAGTGCAGAGAGAGGCAACGAAAATTTACTGATATTTTATTCGGTGCTATCATAGAGGTAGACTGGGTAAATTCTTGTTTTGGTCGCGAGTGGTGAGGATAGAGTGCGTCGTCCAATAGTGCAGCGAGCATGGTTAGCGGTAAGCGTACGGAATGAATGCTTAGTGCATGAGTGCAGTTCTTGTGCTCGCGTTATTGGTGTTGCTTTTCTGGACTTGTTGTTGAACGTTATTAGTGTTAGCCATCTGTATGCTGACGTACACTATTATTACCAAATAGAAAAGCACACAATGTGCAAGAGCATAAACTTATCCGCTAAAAGGTATTATCAGAGAACAAGGCCACTTCGGACACTCCAGGGTGTGTTTTCAACCACAAAACTTTTCACAACATCGGCACACACAATCATGGTTCGGTTCGTGAAAACTATGAACAAACATGCCTTATTATGGAAAGCATGGACCGCTGCAAGAGTCACTGTATGTCTGAGGTCAAAAGTAACTTTGGCAACAATTGTTTGTTGTCATTACGTCCGTTATATAAGACTCACTCCAATGTCTGTCTTCTTTGATTTTAATTAATGTAACAGCTCTTGATACCCTAGTGTACTGTATGCCGTACATCCTCAACGAAGAAAAGTTCTAGAGTCAGTTCATGTACGACTCTTCAGTGTACATTTCCATCTGAGACACTTCTCCTAAAGAAGAAATTGTTTGACAGATGTATAGTGTTTGAAAGTGCACAAATACGCCAGTCTTGTGTCGACAGATTTATAGACACATATTAAATATCTGCAAGACAAAATTGTCCACACTTCTGGGTTTCCGAAAACCATGAAAGTAGCGCGTGGGACATAATACCAATAACATTACTTTATAATCTCGCACCAGAGATGCGATACACTAACGAGGCGGTGTATGGTTAACAAATGTGTTCATATTTTTATGATATTTGCTAACGGGCCTTCAGTTACTGTAGACTGTAAGACACAATAATGTAGCAGAACTCATGCCTCTGGCCTCTTGAGACCCTAGTGTACTGTACTTCTTTTTAACTCTTTGGCCAGTGTTACATGAATTGTGAATATAGAAACGCATTCATGAAATTTACTTTATGAAAATCACACCATCAATCAATCAATACTGATCTGCATTTAGAGCAGTCGCCCAGGTGGCAGATTCCCTATCTGTTGTTTCCTAGCCTTTTCTGAAATGATTTCAAAGAAATTGGAAATTTATTGAACATCTCCCTTGGTAAGTTATTCCAATCACTAACTCCCCTTCCTATAAATGAATATTTTCCCCAATTTGTTCTCATGAACTCCAACTTTATCTTCATATTGTGATCTTTCCCACTTTTTAAAACGCCACTCAGACTTATTCGTTTACTAATGTCATTCCACGCCATCTCTCCGCTGATAGCTCGGAACATACCACTTAGTCGAGCATCTCGTCTTCTTTCTCCCAATTCTTCCCAGCCCAAACTTTGCAACATTATTTTAACACTACTCTTTTGTCGGAAATCACCCAGAACAAATCGAGCTGTTTTTATTTGGATTTTTTCCAGTTCCTGAATCAAGTAATCCCGGTGAGGGTCCCATACACTGGAACCATACTCTAGTTGAGGTATTAATGATTCCCGGCAGCGTCGGGAATTTTAACCTTAATTGGTTAATTTCGCTGGCACAGGGGCTGGGTGTATGTGTCGTCTCCATCATAATTTCATCCTCATCATGACGTGCAGGTCGCCTACGGGAGTCAAATCAAAAGACCTGCGCCTGGCGAGCCGAACATGTCCTCGGACACTCCCGGCACTAAAAGCCATACGCCATTTCATTTTTACCAGAGACTTACATGCCCTCTCCTTTACATCCTTACTACAACCCCTTAACACCCTCATAACCATGTGCAGATATCTGTATCCTTTATTTACAGCCCCATTTATGTGATTACCCCAATGACGATCTTTCCTTATATTAACACATACGTACTTATCCCAAAAGGAACTTTCACCCCATCAAGGCAGTAATTAAAACTGAGAGGACTTTTCCTAGTTGTGAAACTCATAACTTGACTTTTAACTCCGTTTATCATCATACCATTGCCTTCTGTCCATCTCACAACATTATCGAGGTCACGTTGCAGTTGCTCACAATCGTGTAACTTATTTATTACTCTATACAAAATAACATCATCCGCAAAAAGCCTTACCTCTAATTCCACTTATTGCAGCTTACGCCAGAGAAGACCATGCTGGGAGTGAATACCCATTCGTTGACTATCCCGATGTGATCCGCTCATTGTTTAATAGACAGACAAATTGTAAGAAATGATACTTTTATTAAAGTAACATATTTCAAGGTGGGTGGAGTGATTTCTGGGTTCAAAATAAAAAACCGTCTCTATGAATTGTTGTACAATGCGTTGTTACGTAGTTGCAGGAGGATATTACAGAAGGTCTTAAAGGTGATCATCAAAGGCAACCTAAATGTGAACTGGTGAAGTCTTTCGAGGACACCTCAGTTCCGTCGAGCAGCTGCGCAGGCGTTGTTGACAAGCTGTCCCAGCTCGTTGATGTCGTTAACCGCAGAAGCGTACACCACACTTTGCATATGTCCCCACAGACAAAAATGCAGTCGATTAAGGCTAGAAGAGCGGGCAGGCCAATGCACTGGACCTCATCTCCCAATCCACCGCCGTCCAAAATACAGCGTACATGCAAACTGAAATGTGGTGTAATCCCAATATACGTGAACCACATGGAGCAGTGAACTGCTAGGGGCACATGTTTTAGTATTACACGAAGCGTGACCCTCAAAAAGGTCACATACGCTGGTTAATTCATTCGTCAGGGCAGCATTCATCTCAGACCAGTTGACCACACCACACATAACGTCCAAAGTGTAGTTCATGAATAGCGAGGATGGGGATTTTTCAACTGGTCTCGTATGTGAATTATGCTAGTTTATGATCTCATTTTTTCGGTGAACAAGACGAACGTCGGACGACAAAAAGGTCAGTATGGTAGTGGTCATGTGCAATACCAAAGCACTGTAGGATGTATGTACATAGTGACATTTTTTCTTGTTTTGATCTCATGAATTACCTCCGGACGTTTGTTACAAACACAGCCTAACGGAGAATATAAGCCAGGCTGGCGTGGGCTCTAACGACGACTGAGCTATAAACAGGCTCAGAACCCAGCGAGCCCAACCAAGCTCGGTTTGCTCAGACAAAATCATCGACTCTATCGGCTTAGACTGATTGGAACCACTTAGCTTGTAATGAGTTTTTCACAAGTAGGAGCAAGAGCTAAGTTTGGGTGGGAGATAGTTCGCAGTTGCCAATTGTGTGCTGTTAATAACTCATATCGATAGTCAACTGGCGAAAGGTTCAGAGTTCTCGCTGAAATGTTGTCTATGAATACATTGATCACATCGCACTCCCTACCAACAACATAGTAATCTACGAGATATTGGTAAGTAAGAACATTACTTTACATATGATCGCAAAACGTTCATCAGAAAATAGTAATAAAATAATAAATAAACATAAAAATGTTGTTGACCTGCTTTGGACCGGAAACGATTGAGATGGATTCATTTACAGTCATAGGCTAAACGAACGTACTGAGTTGCTTGAACTTCTTTGTTTGCAAATTCGTTTACTGGTGTCGAATTATACGTAGTAAATTAACACTTTCAATGTGCGCGAAGGGACGGACTTGACTTCTTTGTGGGTTTCAACTTGGGCCACAAGAGTGAGCCTTCAAGGAACTCATTTCACTAACTCGAACTTAGTGTGGCTCATCTTGCCCATACGCCCAGCAAGCCTGGCTGAGATACAGCTCAAACTGGCTCAGACAGATTCAAGTCGCAGGCTCATACAGGCGATGGATTTCGAGATTCAATGCAAGCCTCTACTGTATATCTAAACTACGTCGGAAATTAATATTTTGCAAGTGTAGGGATTTTAAACTTCAATTTACAATAATTAAACTGTACTGCGTTTGCAGAATAGACGACTAACTTTGTCGCAGCATTTTAACCAAAACGACTTCGGTTCGAATCCAGGCAATGCGTGGGAAATTTTTAAAACTAAAATGTATGCTCCTGTGCGTAAGACATACTGGTTGTCTCTTTGCTATCATCAAAATATAAACGTCCGGCTCCATGGCTAAATGGTTAGCGTGCTGGCCTTTGGTCACACGGGTCCCAGGTTCGATTCCCGGCACGGTGGAGAATTTTAAGCATCAATAGTTAATTTCGCTGGCACGGCAGCTGGGTGTATGTGTCGTCTTCATCATTTCATCCTCATCGCGAAGCGCAGGTCGCCTACGGGAGTCAAATCTAAAGACCTGCACCTGGCGAGCCAAACATGTCCTCGGACACTCCTGGCACTAAAAGCTGTATGCCATTTCATTTACCAAACAAAAATGTAAAACTGTCAGATTGCTTGCTTCTTAAACCTTATAGGATTCCGTCACAGAGTATCATATTTGGTTATAGGTCTATTTCTTTCTCATTTTAAGTCTTCATAATTTTCAATAGACCCCATATCAGTATTTCCTTAACGCGTTTAAAAAATCCTTTTCCGATACTTTCAAGTCCCTGTAAGTCCCTCACTCCTCTGCGGTAAGAAGTCTTCCACAACTATACGTAGGCTAGACAACAATTAGTGCTGCTCTGATTTTTTTTCTGATACACAGAAGAAGAAAATGACCTCTGTTCCTGGTGATTTCTTCCTAGCAGTTTAACGTCGCACTAACACATCGAGGATTTTTCGTGACAAAGAAAGGGAAAGGGCCAGGATCGGGAAGGTAGTGGCCATGGATTTAATTAAGGTACAGCTCCACCATTTGCCCGTTGTGAAATGGGAAACCACAAAAAACAACCCCTTATAATCTCCCGAATATCTGGCTCCATGACTGGCTATTCAGTATCTTAGTCTTCGGTCCTCAGGACTCCAGATTGGATTCCCGGTCGGGTACAAAGATTTTAATCTTAAATGTTTAAATACGCTGCCTTGATGACTGCGTATTTGTGCTGTCTCCAACATTCCTGCAACTCATACACAGACTCATAGTCCAATGAGCCAAACAATCTACGTTTACCCAGACAAACTCACAGACTAGAGCGGCTTAGTCTGAATGAGCGCACGCCTTTTCGCGATATATACAAAAAAGGGAAGCCTTCAAAATACACTGGCGGAAATTGAAATTCCAACACCAAGAAAACTTTATTTTAGAAGAATGCAATTTATATTAAGCAATTGTCCAGGTAATTTATTTGATTAAAGTTTCAAAGTCATAGGTACAGCGTTGGCAAGAAAACATGTGACATAGTGGTACATTAATAACTGCTATAGTTGCCACGAAAAAGTGCATGCATTAAGTCGTACATGTGTCGTGCGTCATTTTATCGGATGATGTTCTATGTCTGTTGCACTTGGCCAGTCAAATTGAAAGGGTTAATACTGGTAATGGATGATGCTGGATTTGCCGTCCCATAATGCCCCATACATGCTCAATGGGCGAAAGGTCTGGTGATCTCGCAGGCCAAGGCGACTGGCGGACATTCTGTAGAGAACGTTGGGTGGCAGCAGCGATAAAAAGACGAGTGTTATGCTGTTAGGAACCACCCCCTTGAATCCGGCGAATTAATGGCAGCACAACGGGTTCAGTCACCAGTCTGACGTACAAATCTGCTGTTATGGTTTTTGGGATAACGATGAGAGTGTTGCTACTGTCAAAGGAAATCGCTCCCCAGACCACAACTCCTGGTGTAGCTCCAGTGCGTCTACGCCGCGGACAGCTTCGTTCCAAGCCTTCTGGCCAGCCTACGGCCATCACTGGCACCAAGACAGGAACGGCTCTCAACTGATCATACAACAGACCTCCACTCCGCCCTCCAGTGATGTCTAGCTTGACACCACTGTATTGGCAGAGGACAGTGATCCAGAGTCAGTGGCATGAATGCTAAAGGACGTCTGGCTCGAAACTGTCCCTCATGTAAATTAATTATTACAGTTCTCTGTGTCATTTTGGTGCCACGTGAAGCTATATGGTTTCTGCAGATGCAGTACGATCCATCACAGCTATACAGCGAATACGATGGTCTTCCCTCGCCGCATTGACCCTTGTGCGGCCGGACTCCAGCGTTCTTGAGGCATTTCCTTCCCGTGACCATCCCTACGAACATCGATGCACTGTGGATACATTCCTGGTAAGTCTTTCAGCAATATCGCAGAAAATATCCACCTTCTCGTAACCCTAATACACGGCCTCGCTCAAACACAGCAAGCTTAGTCACCTTAAAGGCATGTTTGACTGACATCCATCTCACAACGTCAACACCGGGCAATGAAATGAAATGGCATGTTCGGCTCGCCAGGTGCAGGTTTTTGAATTGACTCCCGTAGGCAACCTGCGCGTCGTGATGAGGATGAAATGATGAAGACAACACATACACCCAGTCCCCTTGCCAGGGAAATTAACCAATGATGGTTAAAATTCCCGACCCTGCCGGGAATCGAACCCGGGACCCCTGTGGCCAAAGGCCAACACGCTAACCATTTAGCCATGGAGCCGGACAACACCGGGCAATGACTAACGCTCACAAAGTTTACAGCAAGTATTTAAAGCAAACTTACTTTGCAAGTCATAGTGGTGCTACTAACAACACTCTTCGTCGACTAGTGCGCAAATATGAACAGCCGTCAGGTATCAGATGTGCGAACAAGCCTCCCGAATATCGTTTATCCAGCACAACTCCTTCTTGGTGCTGGAGTTTCATTTTTGGCCAGTGTACGATGGGGGCGCCATAATAAGGCGTGGAGATAATGAAGGGTGAAATACTTTATCGTGGCCTTTATTAATGAGCCAGAATGTGCTATGTGGATTGGGTCACGTACCTGTCAGATTACATTCGTGATTTACTGAGTTCGAGCCCCACTCCCGTCAGCCCTCAAGATGGTTTTCTATGATTTCCGGTTTTCACGCTAGTTAAATGCTGGGGCTGAACGTTAATTAAAGCCACGATCGCTTTCTTCCCACTTCTAGATTTTCCCGAACCCATGGACGCCAAAGGACCTATCTGTGTCGATGAAACATTAAAAAATATTAAAAAGTACTTTGCAGCACGACTGACGAATAGCACATCTCGAAATAGAGACGCGCAAGTAGTGCATCAAATGTCATTATTCAGCACCACTCATGCTTTAGCAGCTTCCATACCGTCTTCTTACATCACTATAGTACTCCACTGTTTTATAGTTTCTCAATAACTATTTAATAAGACAGCACAAAGTGTTTAAATGCCCCACACATCCTGTTATCTCTTTGTTTTTCTTCGTTATTCGAAAAATGATTGTGTTCAAATATGACTGGAATATTTACTAAGCTTTAGGTTTGTGTATATTTTGAAATACATTGAATTTTAATATTAATTTTATATGTAAAATTAAACCGATACTGCATTTTAAGTATGTAAAATTTAATTTAGAATATTTTCTGAAGACAATCGACCTACACAGCATTGCACAGCAAGTAAAGCTCCCCTGTATGTGAAAGTCGCATCACCCCAGCAGACGCTCAAGCTTCAGCAATCGATAGCTAATACTCCAATATTACAGCATAAATAGACACGGAAATTGATTGGAGGAAGGGGAGACAAGACATCGTGCTGTTGACTGTCTAGTCAAAGGCTAAAAAAAGGCGAATTGACCATGCAGTTAGGAGCACGCAGCTGTGAGCTTGCATTCGGCATATAATTAGTTCAAACCCGACTGTCGGCAGCCCTGAAGATGGTTTTCCGTGGTTTCCTATTTTCACACCAGGTAAATGCTGGATGTGTACCCAAATTGCGGTCACGGCCACTATCTTCCCTTTCCTAGCTCTTTCCTATCCCATCATAGCCATAAGACCTATCTGTATCGTTGCGACGTAAAGCAAATTGCAAACAAATATATATTATGAACACGAAGAGAGAGTTCCGGACGGGTCGTCGAGCTTGGAAAGTGTAATCGTCCATCTCTAACATGATTCTTACTTTATCTCCCTATCATTATTCTGTTGACAATGATTTATGTACAGTAAACATTTTATTTATCGTGGAAATCTATAGGTAAAAGACAAATCGAACTCGTCTCTACGTAGGCAGTACGCATACTTCATAGCTTACACCTGGCGTTCTTTCATTCAGTGACGGATCTGCTTTCACAGCAATTCCTTTAATCAGATAAAGTGCGTTCTACCTAGGGTATACCCCTCTAGCACCCTTCTACCATCTCTCTATTTATTTACTGTAACAAATTTGCTGAGGGTTTTACGTCGCACCGTCTCAGACAGGTCTTATGGTGACGTGGGATAGTACAAGATAGGGAGGGAAGCAACTGTATCCTTAATTAACGCACAGCCCAGTGGGAAACCACGCAAAACCATCTACAGAGCTGCCGACAGTGGATTCGAACTCACTATCTCCCTAATGCAAGCTAACAGCTACATAGCACGAACTGCGCAGCCATTGTGGTCGATTCTCCCCTCATTTATATTTGAAACGTAGTTCAGATAAAACAAGATACAGCTGATAATATTAGTCCAAGGAAGTTTCGTTCCTATTTGCAAACGTCCGCTTTCAAGCAAGTTTAATCTCGATTTATCTTAAAATATGGATCACAACGATCGTTATAAACCAACGCTTAATAGAGATTTACATCAACTTAATTAAGATATCTGAACACCCATATCCCCTCATAGGTTGGTGGGTAGAATACATGCATGGTAATGAAGTGCCGGGAGGTCCGATGAGAAGTTCTGCTCGCCAGGTGGAGGTCTATTGAATTGACTCCCGTGGGCGACCTGTGCGTCGTGATGAGGATGAAATGATGCTGAAGACGACACATACACCCAGCCTCCGTGTCAGCGGAATTCAGAAATGATGGTTGAAACTCCCGACCCTGCCGGGAAACGAACCCGGGATCCCTGTGACCAACTACCAGCACGCTAATCTTTTAGTCATGGAGCCGGACACATCTACGGTAATCCCTGCCTCTTGAAAAAGGCGACGCAATGAAGACCAGAGAGGCTCCATCTTCGGAGTGTGGGTTCGTGACCATGCGATCCTAGTTGAGTCTGGAGTGTATTCACTTGCTTGTGCCTCGCTCCTCCTTACTTTCATATTTTCAAAGCAACCTCCCTTGGTCAACGTTCGTTCTCTTTCGACCCCGGCGGTATTATGTTTTTGAGGCCTAGAGACAGAATAGAACATATTTTTCAGTCTGACAAAAAGCACGAAATGCAACATTTAGAGCACTAAAACATACCTGTAAATGATGGACAGTTAAAGCCCAATTGGAACACATCTTTAATGCATGTGCCTGTCGGAGCACTTCCTGCTTTTTAGCGGTTACCTTCATTTCTCAAACGGTCGCACTCTTCCATTTTCATTTATGATTAGAGTTGATAGAGGACGGCTGCCTAGTGTACTTCCTCTTAAAACAATAATCACCACCACCAAATAGTTCTGTATCAACGAGTGTATAAATATGAGATGACAAAGTAGTGAAGTCCGGATTTAACCAGTCAAAGTTATATAATTTCTCTCACCATGTCAGCAACGAATTCATACATATGAAAGTATGTTAGAGTTTTTCTACATTTTTCGGATAGATTTGTAAAGAACCTTTTCAATGTCGATGCCACTCCATTAGTGCTTGATAAAATCACAAAAGTTATAAAATTATTTACTATAGCGCAACATGATTATTCCATTCTATGGTGGCAGACAATGACGTCCTATTCATTGAATATCTCCAGTTGATTGAGTTCCACACGGCTGTTCCTCCGAACCAATTCATCAATAGCATCAAAAACACGTCTGATGTTGAAGGAAGACGTCTGTCTTCAGCGGTCATCGTGTAGTTTCTTTAACAAGTTGCTTTACGTCGCACCGATACAGATAGGTCTTTTGGCGACGATGGGACAGGAAGGGGCTAGGAGTGGGAAGGAGGCGGCCGTGGCCTTAATTAAGGTACAGCCCCAGCATTTTCCTGGTGTGAAATTGGGAAACCACGGAAAACCATTTTCAGGGCTTCCGACAGTGGGATTAGAACCCACTATCTTCCGAATACTGGATACTGGTCGCACTTAAGCGACTGCAGCTATCGAGCTCGGTCATCGTGTAAATGTAAGACAAAAGTTTTCCTTTTTTTTTTGCTATGGGCTTTACGTGGCACCGACACAGATAGGTCTTATGGCGACGATGGGATAGGAAAGGCCTAGGAGTTGGAAGGAAGCGGCCGTGGCCTTAATTAAGGTACAACCCCAACATTTGCCTGGTGTGAAAATGGGAAACCACGGAAAACCATCTTCAGGGCTGCCGATAGTGGGATTCGAACCTACTATCTCCCGGATGCAAGCTCACAGCCGCGCGCCTCTACGCGCACGGCCAACTCGCCCGGTAAGTTTTCCCTTACGTTGGACAGATGTCTCTTTCTCTCTGTATGCAGTCACAATCCCCAAGTGAATAATACGTTCTTATTCTCGTGACTAGTCATTCTGTACCTTCACTGCTTTGCAACTGTAGCTGAGGTATGATCCGCCACTGTGGTGTAGTGGTTAGTGTGATTATCAGCAACCCCCGGAGGCCCGTGTTTGATTCCAGGCTCTGCCACGAAATTTAAAAAGTGGTACGAGGGCTGGAACAGGGTCCACGCAGCCTCGGGAGATCAGCTGAGTAGAGGTGGGTTCGATTCCTTCCTCAGCCATCCTCGAAGTGGTTTTCCGCTGCCTTGTCCATCCCTTCCAATCTTCCCATACACCCACAAGAAAGTACGTCTAAAATAATTTCTGGTCCCTTTTACATGAACACAGATACGCTTGTGTGACGTCCCTTTCTCTTCGTTTGAATGTATTGTTATGCTTCAGTGCAACTTTGTGAAGTAGTCTTCTCTTAGATTACAATATTCAGGCCAAAATGTACAGAACGTGTTAACCAAGGAACATTTGAAGCCCTGTCTTCATTTGTGCTCACCCAACTACAAACCTCATTCCTCACAACTTTCGGAACAAATGCAGTTCTGTGCTTCAATTTCAAAATAAAATGTTAGTGACAATAAAATATAATACAAATATTTCACTGGAGTAAAGTTTTGCTTATACAGTGTGATTCAGTAGCCCCTTCTAACATAGTTTGCTGCAGCCCAACTAACACGCACATGGTTATAGGGATGTTATTCCCCTTCAGGCGTACTGTATGTTACTAATGTTCAGTGAGCACATTTTGCACATGATTCTGAACAGTAGCGAAATGTTATATCATCCGTTCGCAAAACATGGCGCCTTGAAATCATGTAGCAACTTCCTTTTGCCACGTAACTATGTTAATGTGTCGCGCCTCGTGACCGGGAGTAACGAAAAGGGAAATCAATGCATAAAACTAGGTAACTATGTACTCTGCTCTCGTTGTACTACCAGCATGTTTCCAGCGTGTAGCGTAGTGGATGTGGTTAGGCGTTCGCCTGACGATCGACGGAATGTGCTAGCGGCGGTTCGAATCCTGCATCGTTTTTCATCTTGTACCTTGCGCGTACTCCGCTAGTTAGCACCTGAATGTACTGTAATCTCTGATGTCATTCGGCATATTTCCACAGAGGAATACGTTGACATGGTACTCATTTACGCGAACGCAAGACAAAACGCGTGCGAGTCACTGCATCTGTATCAGGAACGGTATCCCGACAGGCTACACCCAGCTGCTACGACATTCCGCCGTGTTGAAAGACGGCTAAGAACAACAGGCGTGATTTCCAACCAGCCACCAGTCCGCAATAGACCCGTTACATCGAGTGAAAGAGAAGAGGACGATCTGGAGGCAGCTCGTAATAATCCAAACATTAGTACAAGGGCGATGGCACGATAGGTGAACACCAGCCAGCCGTCCGTTTGGCGAATACTGCATGAACATAAATTTCACCCATACCATATTGAGCTACACCAAGAGTTCCATGGGCGGGATTGCGAAGCTCGAATGGATTTCTTTCAGTGGCTATTAGGCAGGTTGGACAATTATGCAACATTCGTATAGCATATCTTGTTCTCGGAGGAATAGCGTTTCCATAATAATGGGAACGTCAATTGCCTCAACACGCACTATAGGAGTCCGGACAATCCTCACTGGGTGCGACAGGCGGTCCATCAAGTACGATGGGGAGTGAATGTTTGGTGTGGAATCCTGGGGGATCGCCGAATTGGACTTGATTTCTTTGAGGGCCATTGGACGGGCCCACGCTACCTGCACTTTCTGCGTCAGGAACTCCCACTGCTGCTGGAGGATGTGCCCTTGCACGATCGTTTGACGATGTGGTTGCAACAGGATGGAGCTCCACCACAATCGACTTTGCCCGTTCGTAACCATCTGAACGAGGAACTACCAGGGGATATGATAGGACGAGGAGACCCTGTTTCTTGGCCCGCCAGATCACCGGATTTAACGCCCTTAGACTTCTTCTTGTTGGGACATTTGAAGAACGTCATTTACGCTCAAGCGCCGGAAAACCCTGACCAGCTCCGAAAACTCATTACGGATGCCTGGCGAGAAATTACACCTGGGATGCTTCAGCGTGCAAGACGATCTATTGGACACCGGTCCCGAATGTGCATAAACAAAAACGGTCATCACATTGAGCGTTTGCTGCGATTAAACATTTTCCGGGCAGTTATTTTCCTATTATTTCCGGCCTGTATGTGTCCGGCCTGCTAACTAATCGGCCCCTCTTAGGGCCACACACATATATATTCACACACAATTTGCATGGAAGCAGGCAATGAACTTACATTGATTGCGGTACGTATTAAACAAATATTTCAAAGATATGTAACGTCCCACCTGACATGCAAGCCCCCTCCGCCACGTTGACCAACTACACTACGGTTTCGTGCGGCACACTGGGCAGCTTATAGCAAGTATTAGGTTTAGTGGGTCACAATATCAATTTAGTGTTTCGCCGGCGTGTCAGCTTCGTATGATCTAGAAGGCACACGCATGTCTTCCAGTGTTTAATACGAGTATAACATTACGGCGACCTATCATGGTGAGGAGGTAAATATCAAGATATCAGGTTGTGATGTCTGAGCAGACCGGAAGGGCAGATGTTTTCAGGACGAAATTTATATTGTGGGTTGGATAACACTACATTGGAAGGGGCGACTAAATCACACTGTATAATGATAATTTAATAACGATCACATTACAAGGTGAAATAATTGCAACGCCATGCATAACACTTATACCAGTTAAAATACGTAAATTTCATAAATAAATTAATATGATGATTTGTTATTTATTTTCATGGCACATGCTTGCATAAGTAGTCGATATGAAATTTGTCCTTATTGATAAATATTAATACTACGGTATTATTAAAGTAATTATGGTACGTCGCGAAACATTTTCACCGTCTGAAACAGAAAACACATACCAAAGTTCGCCAATCTCTGACTAGCATATACACGTTGTTGCACCAAATACAGCTATGGGTTTCTGAGAAATAATGTACGGAAATTTAATTTTCGAATAACACTCGTACATTCGTAAATTGTATGTGTATAAATTCCTAACCGTAGGTACAAAAAGTAATTCAATTTCTGATAACTTTCGTGTACATTGAAGATAATAATAATAATAATAATAATAATAATAATAATAATAATAATAATAATAATAATAATAATAATAATAATTTAACGATGCCCTGACTACACTTTATTGTTTCCAAGGACGTCATAATGGTTCCTTCAGGAGTACCTTTGCGTTCTAGTAAATCTACTGACCCCGGGCTGGCGTATTTGAACTCCTCTTGATACCGTTGGATTGATGTAGGTTGAACCTATCACCTAGGGCTCAAATGACTAGTGCTCTACTGTCTATGCCAATCAGCCTGGCATACAGTGAAAAACACATAATTAATGATCGAATGCTCTACAATAATTACGGCCTCAGTTACAGTGTATTTCGATCTTAAACTGTTTATAGTGCCAGTAATTAAAATTTGCCATTTCAATTTACTTTTCTAAGCGGCAGAGAAACAGATCTCTACTAGGAGATTTATGCCTGAATATTAATTTTGTCCAGTAAACATCAAATGGTTCATCAGAGACCTTTTATATGCCGAAATTGTATGACATGGAGTGTTAAATGGTCCTCATTACACCATCCAAAAATCTGACTTCCTATGGTGAGTTCTGGCGTACTGATCCAATGAGAGAGGTACAACAGAATGTGACTACAAACTCCCTATTATGGTACGGTATAAACTAATACGCGCGGTGCATATTCTATTCTAACCATCATTTGTCTTAATTAATACACCTGACAAAATCCCATGTATTACCTCATTATAAAAGGGAATACGCAGTACTGCGGCGAAACAATTAGAAGGAACGGTTTAGTTAGGGACTGAATAAAAAGCAAGATAATGCGCTTTCATGCACACAATTACAGAAGATCTGTAGGAATACAGCACTGCGGTTCAGAGAACAGGCCTGAAGCATCGCTAATGAAGCCAAAGCTAGCGGGCCATGTAAAAGCTTTGATGTTGACTCGCTTGTGATTGTTTCTTGGCTCAGTGAAGTTGGCAAGTCCTTTTTAGTCGTCGTCCCCACTTCCCCTCTCTCCCTTCACTGCCACTAATACCACAAGTTTCCCCAGAGCAGGCCTGCTTATTCTGACTGTAGACTTGTTTAGGACCTCGTTAAGTCCCGCATAGCGATATAGTCATTATATTCAAACCTTTTGTATTCTTGCCCTTTACATCACGATCGCCTGTCTCCTACCCCTCAAGTTTTAAATTCGGTTTCAGAATCTCCTAGTATTGCAATAATAAGTCTTACTGCGGTGTTCATAAATGAGAAATAGAGAAACTTATCATGAATGCCAAACAGTATGGCTAAGAATGTTGTTAAACTGGTAAAAATTCATCCAGTATCTCCACGACATCATACGAATTGCACTTCTCTTGACACTTTAAGAGGCCAGCGCTCTTAAATATCCTGCCGATCATTCGCAAGGTGTATTTAAACTATTCACGTCATATTCTGTGTATAATTGAAACACTGATTGTGGCACGACGCCGTTTAGCTATCTTATTTTGTATTTTTCTTCGGCAGCAGATTCTTTCCTTCTTTCTTAATGTTTAACCTCCAAGGTTGGTTTCTCCCTCGGACTCAGCGATGGATCCCATCTCTACCGCCTCAAGGGCAGTGTCCTGGAACTTCAGACACTGGGTCGGGGATACAACTGGGGAGGATGAACAGTATCTCGCCCAGGCGGCCTCACCTGCTATGCTGAACAGGGGACTTGCGGGGGATGGAAAGATCGGAAGGGATAGACAAGGAAGAGGGAAGGAAGTGGCCGTGGCCTTAAGTCCGGCATTTGCCTGGAGGAGAAGTGTGAAACCACGGAAAACCACTTCCACTCCTATTCTTCACACTTGAGGAGACGAAAGTTAATAGCTGAGGACACATGAATATAAATATAAACTACATGTGGCTTTCCCGCAAATTGACACGCAAAGTGAATCAATTATCACTCCATGGTTTCCCATTTCTCTACGTATTGTTTGGGCGCCAGCTTGAACAAAACTGTAAAGCAAAATTTATATTTAATAGCATAGAGACTTATACTTAAATCACAGGGGTAGGATTTTAAATAATTAACCATTAAGCATCGCTTTGAGAAAGAAAATCAACGCAATATCTGGTCAAATGAATTTATTAAACAAAAAAATGAGATGTGTCGGCTTTTAGCTTGGAGGGAATTAAGAATTTAACGTTACTGTAATTTACTGTTACTTGCATTTTCTAATTGTGGCTCACCCATTGTAGTTTCCGATTAGGTCATCTGTAGTCCATGGTTACTCGTTTCCCTGTTCTCGTTGCAGACTAGCTCCATGGATATCCTTCCCTCCTTCTGTGATATGGTTTGGGCTATCTGGACTAGCACTCCCTAAGTGCCTAGTCTTTGAGTTAGACATTGGCCCTATACTTGTGAAAATTGATCACCGTTGATCGTATGAGGAGAAAATTCAGTGTTGTGAATTTTTCCATATTATCAGAAACCTCAATCCAACTTATCTATTCTACTGATACAATACAGACTTGTACCAAGTACCGTGGACTTCAACTAACGTAGTTCTTTGTCCAGAGTAATTATAGAATACTAGCTGATGTACCCGTGCTTCGCTACGGAATTCTAAATTTTATACAGAATTCTAGGTTAGGTAGTGTAAACCTTGTGAGCAAGATTGTATTAAGTTGCATAGCTCTTAATGTTGCCCTAGAAGCACGACGGGCAAGTCTCCAACATCTTTTCTCATATCAAGACTGGGTTAGGGAATTTTCATTGTAATGGTAGGCCAGCTTGCTTACCGTCAGTCACGATCAGGTTGGAGAGTTTTCATTATAATGGCAGACACTCACTCACCGCCTGCCTTTATAGACTCTCAGAAAGACTCTCTTAGTGGTTTTCCCAACTGAAATGAACATGGGTCATTACAATGACGTCGGTAGGAATGGCGCGATTGAAAGCAATGCCTTCATATGAAATACTCGATCAAATGAAAAACTACACATTTTTTCACGTTTAACAAACAGTACTATGCTGCCGAACTAACAGTCCAAAGCTACAGAGCTGGAATGACCAAGACGCAGACATCCGTGATCCGTGAACAATCGTCGTCCTTTTTTTCGGCGGGGGGTGTTCAAATAGTGGATAGTTCCAGGGCAAAAACTATGCCCGTTTACTTATAGGATTCCTGGGAGTACCTGATGAGTCGGACAAACTCAATTCACTACACTGACTGGGGAAAGAACTATCTGACGTGGAAGCAATTTTTCCTCCAAGCCAGAGAAGAAACCACATCTTCGCTTCTAATTTGGAATAAAATTAATGTAGATTTCATGAAAGTGAAGAGGAAGAAGCTTTTCCTAGGAAACGGCTCTTTTCAAGGTTGAATATTGAGTTATTTAGTGAATTCTGGTACTATAATTTGGAATAGGGCTAAATTGTAATTCCAGACCAGTTCATACTACTACTACTACTACTACTACTACTACTACTACTACTACTAACTGAGCCTCTGACTTAAGTGCGCACACTGATCATTCAAAACAGCGCGTCAGAGTAGGTATCGAATAGCTGGCATACTATGATGAACCAGTGTGTTACGTACCAGCAGTATCAGAAAATGTCTGAACCAGAGGATTGGCATGCTAAAGAAGAAAGTTATCTAACTCCTCAGCTATTTCCCGCCAATATTCAGTTAGGCTGTTATACTCTGTACTCAGCAGTAATCCCATCTATCGGAGTTGAATGTCAGCATAAGAGACAAAGAACATTACAACAAACAAAGGTCACTGTAATGTTATTGTTGATCTATGTTACGCGCTTTCGATATTGTAAGCCTTCACATTCTTAATTGTCTTCTGGTCCTGAAATATCACACTTATCATAGTCGGTACGGTAAAACTGAAAAAAACATAAATGATCGGAAATTATATTCTCTATAACTTTTGTTATGTAGTACTTTTTCATAGGACCAAGAACATAGGTATTTAAAAACTAAATTTTAGGTGCCTTCCCCTAAACTACCATTTTACCCAGGGTGAATAACATTGTTTATTGCTTAAACTGTAGTTTCTTATTCTCCGACTCTATATGCCGATTTTCATTAAATTCTGTTTACCCATTTTGTCGGGGGTCGGCGTTGATATGGACTTAGCAACAAAAATCCAAATTCATGAATATCTGTGTTATCATAGCCGGTACTGTAAAAATGCGTAAGACGTAAATGATCAGAAATGTAATTCTACATAACTTTAGTTATGTAGTATTAATCGATATGACCACTAATAATATAAATATTCGAGAATTGAATTTTAGGCCTTCCCCTAAACTACCATTTCACTCAGCGTGAATAAAATAATTTATAGCCTAGATTGTAGCGGCTCACCCCCCGACTCTACATACCGATTTTCAGCCGTTTTCTAGTGATGCGTGCACAGACAGACAGACAGACAGACAGACAGACAGACAGACAGACAGACAGAAATTAGGGAAGAGTAAAAACTGCATTTTCTTGTTACTGTGGACATGATCGATACAGAAATACCATTTTTTTCATATTCTGAGCAATGTACAGACAAAACTCTCATTTTATATATATAGATATCACAAGCCGAATGCTTGTTTTGTCTCACCCTGATCCGACAACATCACAGCAGCTACGTATTGTGTCTTGAAGCGACAACTCACTGTCACGAAAGTAATTGTGTCTCGAAGCGACCACTCACTGTTCCAAAAATAAATTGTAGTTGTGGTTTGAGGATTGCTCCGCGCCAGATAATATACGCGAGCTCTCCCCACTCTTGGTAACAGCTCCATACCCACACCCAGTCTATACAACGAAGCATCTGATTCTTTGATCTCATATCATATCTTCCCTCTCTTCATTCTTCACCCGTAACCAGTAGGCGTGTCGATGATGTAGTCTCCTAGCTTGCTAGCCTTGCACGCGGGTCGCTGTATAGTAGAGTACTCATGAGTTAAACCCAATGACTCATCATAACTTCCCCGCTTCAAGAATAACTTTTCTGTGTACACAATATGAGATGCAATGACACAAACTCAGACTCAACATATTGACCACATTTACAGTATATAATGAATTCCTATCTTACAGTTTAAATAAATGGTGTTCTAATATATACAATATGATTCCAAAAGCCTTATTTACAATTGATTGAAGTTAAATTAATATGTCTTTATGAATAATTGTCGATGGCGGATAATCTTGATATCGAGTGATATCACGTAATAGGGCTGTACAATAAGTTAGTATGGCAGGAGAAGCCTGGACGGTTACAATGTTACCCAGCTGACGATTGTACCATGTACAGCACACCTTATTCTTCACTTCATTTATAATTCCGAAAATCTTCCACAAGACTTCCAACCAAAAACAAGGAAACTGTGATTCCTGTTTCCGGACACTCCAAATTTAGCAGTTTTAGAACATAACAGGCAGGATTTAAGTTTCGCACAGCCTGAGTTTGAGCTGTCCGAACAGTCTGAGCAACTTGAGAAATTGACTGAGGCCGTAACAGCAGCGATTTCCGACTTAGATGCTTCAAGTCATCTCTGTTTCCTTCTCGAAAACTGTTATTAAGTACTACGCTTGAATTCACATACTCTTTCGAAGGACCAATCACCAACAGAAAACATCTGGTGATGTGTAATTGACTGTTTTAGTTATAATTTATTATTTTAAAATATAATAATAGCTGTAGTTGTTCAGATCTCCTGGTTGTCGGCTGAAGTGGGCTTCGATTCTAGGTCGAGCCGAAGTTTTTAAACAAGTCTAGTTAATTCCTCTCTGGCATGAGTGGCTCAAACGGTTGAGGTGTAGACCTGACGACAACTTGGCATGTTCGATCCAGGCTCAGTCCGGTGGTATTTCAAGGTGCTCAAGTACGTTAGCCTCGTGTTGGTAGATTTACTTCCACGTAAAAGAACTCCTGCGCGACTAAATTTCAGCACTTCGGCGTCTTTGAAAATAAACACATGCATCCCTGTATAAAGGGTTGGATTTTTTTTATAGCGCCAACCCTATATAATCGGGATAAAGTCAGGAGGAGGAGTATGAAGAATAATAATAAGAAGAATTGCCCGTGCTACTACATTTTATTTCGACGCCAGCTCTCCTGGTGGCCATGTCTGTCAAGGCGTCAAGTCTACACAGGGTGAAGCGAAATTCGCGCACTCGGGCGTCGCAGCGCAACTCATCACATGTCAGCAATAAAAAAATGTCTCACAAAAGTTCGTCCTGCGAGTATATCTGGGAGAAAAAGGACGTTGAAGAGAGGCAATCTGGCAACACTGTAACCACATGTAGGGTAACTACCTCTGTCAGCACATATTAGTCTTGCTGTACAGTTGGTGCAGTGGATATAGTTTTGGGTTAGCATGCAGGAGGTCGAGGGGTCGATCGTGGTTTGAGGCGTATGTTTTTTATTTCGTAAATGTAGTCCAGGTGGTATGGTATCTGGCATCTTAATCGTCAACAGCGATTGCAGCGGGTCCTCTAGAAACCATTTGCACTTACATACTACGATCCTAGAAAGGCACGATCATTCGTTTTCATTGGTCAGCTTTGAAAGACGCCCTTTCCACGTCGTGGGCGTAATTTATTCGCACCATTTCCTCTGGTAGGTGTGTTACAACGTGTTCAGCGCTCCTAAATTTTGTAAATGTTGGATACATGTGACCTAAGAAACGGTGTCTTACTGTATTACAGTATGTAATGTCCGATGGAAATTAGCAAATAAAAAAGTGCGCCTCAACCCAGCATCGAACCCTCGAGCTTCTGCATGCCAACCCATAACTCTATCCACTGCACCAACTGTACATCACGAGAAGTATGTGCTGACAGAGATACTTACCCTACATGTGGTTAGAGTGTTGCCAGACTGCCACTCTTCAACGTTCTTTTTCTGCCGGATATACTCGCAGGACGAACTTTTGTGAGAGACTTTTTTTTTGCTGGCATGTGAGGAGTCGCGCTGCGACGCCCTAGTGCGCGAATTTCGCTTCACCCTGTATACTCTAAAAAAGAGGTTAGCCAGTTCGACTCCCGTTGGTGAAAAAATGTCACCATCAGAATGCTGGCTGGCAGGGTAGAGCGGTGGCGGCATGCAATTTCTAATCACTAGTTTGCGTGTCAAAAGCCTGGTTTAAATGTCAAACCTATCCGCAGCATTCATATGAAGTGTGGGTATATGACCCTGCTCATGGTGATTCGTCCGTCGGATGAAAACGTTGATTCTCGAACAGACACCTTTGTGTTATTAGAAATGAGTAGGCTATATGCCGAAACCGAGTGTTACCCTCTCCCTACCACATCATCATCATCATCATCACCATCATCATCATCATACCACATCCAAACGCATGAGTGACAAATAGGAAGCCCTCCACTAGGCGAGCAAGCATGGCCTGGAACATTTCTGGCACTAAATTCCATGCGATTAATAAATGCCGGCACCATTTAGACTGACAACACGTCAATCTTAATGTTCTGTTTCACTGCAGTAGATGATAAAGAAACCGGAACTATTTTGAGTGACCTATTGCTGAGTTTTAGTTTATTTTGTCGAGTAAACTTTGACTTTCTGACCACTTAGGCCATGGAGTGCCAAATGTATTATTACTGCTCTTCATAGAATGCGATCTCATGTATCGAGTTTAAACCCGCGAACTCGGAAGCCTGTGGCCATCGCCCTACCACTGACCCACACAAAGTCATCAGCTGAATGGAGTGATTAATTATTACTATTACTATTCAAAGTTGCACCAATGCATCCTTTTCTTCTTTTCTCTTGTATTCAATCATTAACAAATCAGCTCCCCTTGCAGACCTGAGATACTTCCGTAGATTCTACAGATCTGCAAGGCCTCTGGCTGAGAGTCTGGTTGGATCTAAAAACAGCACAACTGAACTTTTTTCGTTACAGGGAAGCCGCAAAAACTGATGATGACATGAAAGGCATTACGATAGGTGAGATAGTTTGATATTGCTTTCCTCACTGGATTAGAAAGCGCTGTTTCAACACGACTGACAGTATGAGTAGCACTTCTCACAAAATCCAAACGCACTAGTTGTGTACCATAGGCTATTAATCAGCAACACCATACACGCCGAATCAGCTGCCATACTGTCATTTACATGGTGTAATAAACAATAAGGATGATTGTATAGCGTGTTGGTCCAATGAGCGCTTTCCAAGAGTGGTTACACAAACACAGGCGGAAAATTAAATTCCAACACCAGAAAGGAGTTCTGCAAGATAATCAAAATACGAGAGGCGTGTTTGCACATCCGAAATATGACGAGTATTCAGATTTGCGCGCTAGTCGACGTAGAGTGGTGCTAGTAGCTCCACTACGACCTTTCAAAGTAACTTTGCTTTAAATACGTCCTGTACACTTCGTGCGCGTTAGTCATCGTCTGTTGTCGACGTTGTGAGGTAGGTCTGAGAAAAACACGCCTTTAAGAAGACGAAACAGTCACAATCACCAACTTATTGAGTGTGAACATGGCCGTGTAATAGAGATCCGAGAAGGTCGGTGTTCTTTACACATTATTGCAGAAAGACTTGGCAGAGATGTATCGACAGTACATCGATGCTGGCGACAATGTTTACGGGAAGGTACTGTCTCGAGAAGATCGTGGTCCGGCCGCACACGGGCCACTACGAAGAGGGAAGACCGCCGTATCTGACGCATTGCTGTGATGGATCGTACTGCATCTGAAGCAGCTATTAGAGCTTCAGGTGGCATCAGGATGACACATCAAACCGTAACAAATCGATTAATTGAAGGACATTTCCGAGCCAGACGCCCTGAAACAATCATGCCACTAACTCCCAATCTGCGACTTCAGTGGTGTCATGCTAGAGCTATCTGGAGGGCGGAATGGAGATATGTTATTTTCTCAGATGAGAGCCGTTTCTGTCATAGTACAGATGATCACCGAAGGTTGGTAAGGAGGAGGACAGGTGAGCGCTTGTAACCAAGCTGTCTGCGGCGTTGACACACTGTACCTACACCAGGAGTTACGTTCTGTAAGCAATCTCCTTTGGCAGCAGGAGCAGTCTCGTCGTTATCCCACGGAACTGGACACTGGATGGTGACTGAACAGGTTGTGCTTCCAATGGTTCGAAGTATACACGAGGGCGTCTTCCAACAGGATAACGCTCATCCTTATACCACTGTTGTCGCCCAATGTTCTCTACAGAGTGTCGACGCATTGCCTACACCTGCGAGATCATCAAACGTTTCAGCCATTGAACACGTATGGGAAATTATGGAAAGGCGAATACGGCACTATCCAATTCCAGCATTAACCCTTTTTGATTTGAATGACGAAGTGCAATAGGCGTGGAACTCCATCCCACAAAATGATGTACGGCACATTGCACGGAAATTTGCATGGTTTCATTCAAAATCGTGGCGACTACAGTGATTATTAATGTACCACCACATCACATGTCTTCTCGCGCATACTTGAACCTTTCACCTGGAAACTTTAATTAAATAAATATGTCACCTAGACAACTGTTTAGCCACAATTGCATTCCTTCAAACTTATGTCTTCATGGTGTTGAGATTTCATTTTCCGCCTGCGTATGTTCGCCCTCAAGCAGTTCGCTTTTGACTGTGAAACTGTTTAAGTGCAGATATTCGTTCCTCATTTGTTGCCCATGTTATAAGTTAAAATTATTTTGCCATTTTATGAACTTCGATGATGGCTTATTTGTGATATGTAACTCATCTTCCAACTCAGAGCAAGGTGCGCATACGAACTCTATGTTCTGTGGAGTTTTCCACGATATCAGTAAAAGTATGTTTTCTTTACCTCGAAGTGGGTATAGGTTCGTCGTGATACTTGTGCCAAGAGACAGATGCTAAAACACTGCGTCTATCAAGAAAAAGCTAGGTCTTACACATGATAATGAAGTTTATACACGAGGCGTTTCTTGTGACTAAAGCGAATCTGTTATACACTGTACCCAGGCGAGCTGTTACTCTGGAACACGGATAGAATTAGGGGATCAAATCAGAGATAACAACGTGCGCTAAGAATAGCAAGTGTTTTAATCGATCACCCCATCTATCGACTGAGTAATTAACCGGGGAGATAATTAATGGTGGAGCCATGCTAGTTTATTACTGCTCCAGGAATTTCATAAGCTCCTCCGTGTGCAAATAATTGATGTGGTGCCCTTGGCCTCGTCTGTGGCGCCACGCAGCAGGTGCTCCAGCCCCTGCTTCTTATCTGCTCTGACATCAGTACTCCATTGATTAGATATACAGATTGCTTTTTCAGCTTCATGCAATAAAAGGTAAATCAAAGTAAACAGAATGCACCTCGAGAGACCCTTGAGGAATAGGGAAAATAAAATAAAACTGATGCAGAAGTTCATGAAAAAGAAAACGCATTATGGTACATTGTTTGAATTATTTGTGACTTCGTCTTCTATGTTTACTTTAATGGTACATTAGGTTCAGAAATATTATGCACTGTACTAATAAACATAACAATTAACATCAACTAGCAAATGTACCCGTGCTTCGATACGGTATTCTACATTGTATACGGACATCGAAGTAAATGTCTGTACACGCAGTGTATAAGATGTTTTAAATGTGCATGTCTCTTAAGCGTTATCCGAGAAACTGTATGGGGAGGTTCCCATACGTTGTTTCCAATGTAATGTGTGAGGTGAGGAGTTGTGACTATAACGGCAGGTTCAGTTGCCTACTGCCATTCACCATCGAGTTGGGAAGTTTTCGTTATAATGGCAGGTCCCCTTTCCTACCTCCAGATACATTCCACTTGAGGAGTCTTCATTATAATGGTAGACACCTTCCCTACTGCCAGTCAAAAATTGAGTTGAGCTGTTGTCACTATAATGAAAGAACCCTTTTCCTAATGCCACTCGGCTTACTGTCAGTCACACTCGAGTTGGTGAGTTTCGATTGTAATAGCACGCTACTTTGCCCAATGCCAGTCACAATTAAAATGGGTACATTTGTTTATAACGGTGGGCACACTTGCCTGTTGTAACGGTTCAAATCCCGTTACAAACATTCCTCTGTATTTTTATTGTTGTTTTATTTTTATGTATTTATTTATTTATCTTTAATAGTTGCGAAGTTAGGACTCTCTTTCACTAACTACGTGATTGTACAGAAAAACTGTAGAGAATATTAAATATTTTAAAAGAAACTAATTTGTATCATAAATTCAAAAATAAATGCAACATCATAATTATACCAAAATGAACACATCATTAGACAAACAAATGAAATTTAATGATAAGTAATTTTAAATTAATTTAAAGAAAAATTAAATAAATTATACACACATCGATACATTTATTCATTTCAGGGTATATGCCTGTTACAGATACGATTGACGTGTTCATTCCAATTTAGGTTTTCATTTATAACACCACCTAGATTATTTACCGAGCCTTCATATGGAATTTTGGTAACAGAGTGAGTGAAGGGGTGTCCAAAGACATTGTCATGTTTATTAATTTCGATTGTCCAACTATAATAGCATTTGTCTTGGAGGGATTTATTAATATAGAGTTATCACAAGCTTATGATGATATATTGTGTAAGTCAGCATTCATCCTATCGGTTGCTAGACGAATATTTCCCAAATTTGTGTGATAATATATTTGGAGGTCATCCGCATATATATATGACTAGCAAATGTACCCGAGCTTCGCTACGGTATTCTACATTGCATTCGAATATCGAAGTAAATACTGTACATGCAGTAAATACGATTGTTTTAAAATTGCATGCCTCTTAGCGTTATCCGAGAAACAGAATGGGGAGGTTCCCAATACGGTGTTTCCAATGTAAACTGCTTGTTACGGATTTGTGGTGGTAACGGCCGGCTCATTTGCCTACTGCCATTCACAATCGAGTTGGGAAGTTTTCATTATAATTTCAGGCCCCATCGCCTACTGCGCGGTCACAATCGATTTGGGAGTTTTCGTTACAATGGCAGGCCCCCTTTCCTACTTCCAGACAGATTTCAGTTTTCATTAGAATGTTTGGCAACTTCCCTACTACCAGTCGAAATTGAGTTGCGCAGTTATAATTATAATGACAGGCCCCTTTTCCTACAGCCAGCCAGCTTACTACCAGTCACACCAAGTTGGTGAGTTTCCATCAAAATAGCAGGCCACCATGCCTAATACCAGTTACATTTTAGATGGATAAATTTGTTTATAAGGGTGGGTACCCTTGCATACAGCCAAACACAATCGGGTAGGAGACATTTAAACAACAATGCATGCTCCCTTGCCTTCTGCAAGTCAAATCGAGAAGTGAATTATTCACTACAATGGTAGGCCTTCCTTACTAATGCCATTTACACAGGTGTTGGAGAACGACCCCATTCCTACTGCCAGTCAAATTCGGTGTGGGGAGTACTGATTACAATAGCAGACACATCCTTTCTAGATCGCTACAAGACGACATCAGTGAATATATATAGATCGACATACGAAAGTATATGCATGCTTAAAATATTGCAGGCCTTCATTTACAGATTGACTGCTGCGAAACGGTACGTCATATCGACAAAGGATTGTACCATAAGACGTCAGATTTAGCGGCCTAAATGGCTGGTCATATGATATCTGATCTATTCACGGGTCAGATTGAGTTAGAAACGTTGAATAGGGTAAAATGTTTGTAAGATTATCTCACATTGCATTACTTTTCAGATAATTATGTGACAGCTACATACATAGCATTTGGCTCACATATGGCTACTGGGTGGGCCAATTTTCGCGTAGGGTTTGATGATTCTATCTTTCTTATAAGTGCTTGAAAGTATGAATTATGCATGTGAAAAGTCCAAATTTATTCTTATAAGTGCTTGAAAGTATGAATTATGCATGTGAAAAGTCCAAATTTACTTAACATCGAGAGATAGACAAAAATCAAACGTAAAAGGGATACAGATACAACAAAAATTCAGAAGACCAAGGTTGTAGATCACTCTAAATTGAACGGAGATTGTGCCTTCCCTTATGTGATAGGACTTCACGAAGATCTGCACCATCATTAAAATTGCCTCCATATTTCGATATTCTTCGGGGGAAAAAGTGCAGGCTAAAACGAATAATTTTGCCAAATTTCTGTTTTCTTGTTCGTCTGGCAGATTATGCCGCAATGTGGATTTTGGGCGAGGAGGGTTAAAATTAGCACTTTCAGGAAACTAAACCAAAACATTATGCAGATGGTTGTTATTATTACCCCTTAAACGCGTAGCTGTGCGGACATTTCGCCAAAATAGTCAATGTACAGGCACACAGTCGTTAGGATTTTACTTATATAGATAGATAAGGAATCTTCCACGTACAACACCTGTTGGTCTATGTCTGCTGGACTTACCCTGAAAAACCGACCCATTCATGATATCTCCCTTATTAATCTTTCTGTCGAAAAAATACACATGAAAAAAGTTTTAGAAATGGATTTCCAACAAATTTGGTCGATTTCCAGTCAGGTTGGTCATGTACTGTATATATTGTGGAAGAGTAAATTCACCATTTCGGTTCCCTATAAACCGCCAGTCCATTCCAGGAACAGGGAATGTTATTGACCTTTAAATCTACCTTTGAAAAGGTGGATGCTAAATATAAAATTTGGTTCAAATATCTTCAATAGTTTTCAAGTTGTAAGAAATACGCTCAACACGCGCCCGTTCTTAAGTTAAGTCCGGTTAATGATATCTCCCTTATAAATCCTCTTACCGAAATGATACACATGAGAAAAAATGTTTAAAAATTAATTTCCATAAAGGCAGGTAGATTTCTATTAAGTTTGGTTGTGTATATTTTGTGGGAGTGCAAAATCACGGTTTCGGTTTCGTATAAACCCCCCAGTCATTTCATGGATTTAGAAACAATATTTGCCCTGAAACCTACCCAAGAACAGGTGAGTTCTAAATATGAATTTTGGTGGAAATATATCCAGTAGTTTCCATGTTATAGACAAACAGACAAACAGAAAAACAGACACCAGAGCTAAAAATATGCAGATGGTCATTATTACACCTGAAAGGGATAACTGTACAGAAATGCCGCCAAAATAGTCAATGTACAGACACACTCTAGGAGTGCGGACCTTTATTTCGAGAGTTACTGCTGTGAAACTCTGCGACATATTTGCAAACGGACCTCACCATCAGACGCCTCTTTCAGTGTTCTACATGGTTGGTCCCATGACATCTTCTCGTATCTCTTAAATTTATGGGTTAGATTGAGATAAAATCATTGTACAGTTTTCGCATACTACTTTATATTTGTGATACTCATGTGACAGAGAGAATCATAAAATTTGGCTATCACATTGCCACTGCTCATGCCAATGTGCGTGCCGAATGTCATGATTCTATCTTTCCTATAAGTGTACCAAATTAATGTTAACATATACGGTGAAAGTACAAAATTAACTTGAAATCGAGAAATACAGCTATATTTAACGTATAAGGAATAGAAATACGATAAAAAGTCATAGGACCAAAGTTGTAGACCTCTCCAAAATGAAAGTCGATTGTGCTTTCTGATTTGTGATAAGACTTACAGATTAGCCACCAATTATCCCGAAAGGTGTGCACCGTCGTTAAAATTGCATCCATATTTCGATATTTTCCTAGGCCGAAAGTTATACATTCGCATAGTTTAGAATATTTCCTCAAAGGAAAGAGTGTCAAGCTTTCGGGATTAGCACTTGCATACATACGGTGTAATTAAGGAAGAAAATAATTCAGTAAATAAAGTTGAAATTAATAGAAAATGGATTAAAACTGAGGACAGCCGGATGACGACAAATATGTAAATACCAAGTGAATGTATTGGAAAAAAATGCCCCTCAATAAATTATGCTGGTGTGAGTTATGTAAGAAAGAGGTAACAGAGGAGAAATTTAGGCGCAGGCATTCTTAGGTCAACAGATAAGATGACTAATGGTGTTATTATTTAAGCTATTCGAGGACGGTTATAAACTCCAACGATATTCCGCCAATATCTCGCAGAATGGCCGATTGACGCCCTCTCATGCCTTCTACCCAAGGAACAACCATGAATTTAAAGGTATGATGAGGAAAATGGCAATACATTACTTCCCTGCTGGCAAGCAGTCAGAGACGTTGCCATGGTAACCTGTAGGTTCGTTGTCGGTCTGTCGGTCACACACGCAGACCATGAAACCCGCAGAAAATAGTAAATTTCTCCGTCATTTGAATAGTAAAGTAAATTATGAACATAACAAAAGTTATTTATAATGAAGAGACGTTTCACATACGGTCCACGGAGTTTACAGAAAATCAATAGTATAAGAGGAAATGGAGGAAAACCGTTCTGGTTTTCCTATAAACCCCCCGTCTAATCAAAGATTTTAAGATTAAATTATATAAAAACCTTCCTTGGGGTAAGTATACTCCAAATATGAACTTTGGTTGAAATCTATCCAGCCGTTTTGCCGTGATGGTGGAACAGACAAACAAACGAACAGATACGAAAACTAAAAACCACCGATTCGGTCTTGAGTTGACATAAAACGAATAAATACCTGAAAAATTGGCAAAACAAACGAAATTACAGACAGCGGTCTAGCAGAAGACTAGCAGAAGTACCCGTTCTTCGTACGGGTTATCAGAAACTGGCTTTAGTTACTCATACTATCGGTGTGACTGATTTCATTAGATATTTATATCACTGGTATATTTACATATGTACGTAGATATTATTTGTCATGTTCGGAATTATAGTCTCTCTTCTTCTTTTCTTCATGGGGCCTCTAAATATTAGTTCCTAATTAGCGTCGACTTCTAAGATCTTTTGCTACCATAATTTTCCTTCACTCCCACCTAGATATACCTGCTCCCTTCACAAAGCTGCAGGTTCAGTTTAAGTATACTTCCGCTAGATAGGACCACATATATAAATATTATAGAATGTATTTGTTTGATTGTGTCAGGCCTCTTCTATTTTCCCTATGATTAATGTTAAGTAAGGTTGGTTGCCCACTTGTACATCCTCTTAAAACAATAATCACCACCGAAGGAGTAAACCAGACACGAATTAAATACCCGACTGGATCGGACCCTCTGAACCAGGAGCTGCGATGCTGTCCAATCAGACAAGTATTCAGACTTAATAGAAATACTTATTTCCTAGAATGTACTACTTCACAGTGGTTTAACGTCGCACCAACACATCGTAAGCTCCCGACACGCAAGAATTGTAAGGGGCAAGGCTTGTCTAAGTAGGGGCCATGTTCTTAATGAATTCATGAATGAATGAATGAATGAATTAATTAATTAATTAATTAATTAATTAATTATGTACCAGGCGGTACACTCCGCTCCGCTAATTCAAACATTGCGCCTGTTGGAACTCCTCTACTGGAGGAAACCTGAACTTTAACTACAGTGTTAATTCTCAAGTTTCTCAGAAGATGTCCCTACTTGTAAATTTTGAAGTGTTCTGAACTGTGTCGTTTTCGATGTATTTTAGTTTTGCCTGTAGTAAGAAGTGTGAACATTCTCTTCTAGATGGCACTACTGAAGGACTACAATTATGCACCCTAGTGCGAAGTGAAAGAACTGTGTTTTTGAAGAAATTTTGTGTTCATAAGTTTGTTCTTTGTTAAATTTCTTTCAGTCATTGTTTAGGTTGGCTGTATAACCCTTCACTTTCCGCCAGTTTGAATTCGACCAATGAGTAAATTTTGTAATTAATTTCCCACCAAACCTGGTTCTTCAGTTTTGACATGTAATCTTTTGGCCGTCCAATAAAATGCTTGTGGGCGGGTGTTATCATTCACGAAAGGTCTCGAATGTTCCGCGAGGGTATATAAACTGCTGATTTTCGGGTCTCTGCGCCACTTCAGTAACATCTATCAGTGTGTAAATTATGTAGCAGGGGGCGGGTAGCGCCTCTTTCTTCGGGCAGCGGTTCATCAATAAGGTAATGGCCTTTTAATAACTTCTTTTCTTGCTAGCTCAGCAGTTTAACTCTCGGGGCAGGTTCGATACCTTTTACCATGTAACCTTCCTCTAAAATGTAAAAGACTCTTGGTATAAATTCTGTCTTTTTAATCTACAAATTGGGATAGAGAGTGCCTAACCCTCTCGAGCTCCCATTCATTTTGTTTTGAGGTGACTACGTTTTCTTAACAGTTTCCCTTCTACTCGTAATGTCATAAAGTTCTCTATCGTGTCACCTCCGTAGAATGGGATTAGCCCTTGCATAAGTGGCCTAGGGCCAAATTAGGTTTTAATAAAGTATATTCGGAGTGCCAGTTTCGCCTCCACTCAAGTTTGTATTTTGGGGCCTTGTAATTTTCCTGTTTATTTACTAAATCGGCCTCAGTAGGTTGGGTATTTTTACCCCTGTGTTTATGTTCTTAGAGGACAACTTGAAGGTGGAGTTTGGTGTGGCCTTTGATACGCTGGAACTTTGAGAGCGGGTTGCTCTTCCAAAGAAATTTGTTCCTGTGTGCCTCGAGGAGGCTTTTGCTATGTAATTTTTTTTGCTAGGGGCTTTACGTCGCACCGACACAGATAGGTCTTATGGCGACGATGGGATAGGAAAGGCCTAGGAGTTGGAAAGAAGCGGCCGTGGCCTTAATTAAGGTACAGCCCCAGCATTTGCCTGGTGTGAAAATGGGAAACCACGGAAAACCATCTTCAGGGCTGCCGATAGTGGGATTCGAACCCTACTATCTCCCGGATGCAAGCTCACAGCCGCGCGCCTCTACGCGCACGGCCAACTCGCCCGGTGCTGCTATGTAATTGGGAGCAAGTGCTCTTGAGCATGATTGGGGTCTTCTGCCCCTTGGTTGAATCTTGTATACGGGTAAAGTTGGGCTTACTGCTCAAGAATTGTGTGTCTGGCTCTCGGAGCCCAAATCCTGTAACACTTTAATTGTAGCCTACATTCTCGATTTGTTGTTAGGCTACTGAGTACCTGTTATATTTGTTATTTCTTGATTTTGAAAAGAAAATATAACGTTGTTAAATTTTAAATTAACTTTAATTTCGTAGATTGAGACCTATTCATCCCAGCACCTTCTTTCACCTCTAACTACCACGGATAGCTCCGTAACAAATTAATTAAAGGTATGGGCCCAGCATTTGCCTGGTGAGAAGATAGGCGTCCGAGAAAAATCTTCCACATAGCTGCTGACGGTGGGATTCGAATCCACCATCTCCCGAATTCAAGCTCACAGCTACGCGACATGGACCACGAAACCAATTTCCTCGGTAGATTTTGAAGTGTCTTATCAAGTAGGAGACCCATTTCGAAAGGCCAGTAATTTCCACAAGCAATAATGAGAATATTCATCGAGAATATTCAATGTTATTTATCGTCCATTGTTTAGCACTTTACACTGACTCAAATCTGAAATGTTTTATATTTTAATACCTTTTGATCAAAAGTTCTACAGCTGAAAATTAGAATACTCAAGCTGCAACAATTATTTTCTATACGTAGGTAGGTAGGTAGGTCTTACGGCGACGATGGAATAGGGAAGGGCTAGGAGTAGAAAGGAAGCGACCGTGGCCTTAATTAAGCGACAGACCCAGCATTTGCCTGGTGTGAAAATGGGAAACCACAGAAAACGTTTCTGCTCTTTGCTTTACGTCGCACCGACACAGATTGATCTTATGGAGACGGAGGGATAGGAAAGGCCTAGGTGTGGGAAGGAAGCGGCCATGGCCTTAATTAAGGTACAGCCCCAGCATTCGCCTGGTGTGAAAATAGGAAAGCACGGATAACCATGTTCAGAGCTTCCGACAATGTGGTTCGAACCCACTATCTCCCGGATGCAAGCTCACAGCTGCTCGACCCTAACCGCACGGCCAACTCGCCCGGTCTCAGAAAAACTATCTTCAGCGCTGCCGACAGTAGGGTTCGATCCCACTGTCTACTGAATGCAAGCACGGCCAACTCGCTCTGTAATACTCAAGTTCAAATCGTTTCCAGTCTCAATCACCACCACGGTGTGATGACGTACTTCATATCGTGTTGCACTTGACATCAAATAATACCATTGACTGAAAGCAACACATAGAACATGATGGAGGAGATATTTAATACAGTTAGGTGATCTTCGCTCACCATACAAGGACTTAGGAACAGCTAGTTGATATAGGAGAACATAAAGCATGTCAGATTAGAGTCAGTGTAAATTGGTCGTAATGGTAGATGAATAACCCTGCATAATCTCCGAGAGTATTTGAATTAGTGTTTGTGGAAATTCCTGAGGTGAATGCATAGCCTGTCAGAATGAGGTCATTAAATACTGCAGATCTCTCACTGCGCAAGCCAGCATGTATGAAAGTTATTCAGGTCATGCAGGGCTGACTGTCACCGAACATTATTGGCTGTTTTATCTCGCAGGGTCGAAAAGCCATGGGTGAAAAGCTGATCCACATGAAACCACTTCAAATTCATCAAAAGAGACACATCATTAAATTCACATGCAGTAAATCTGTCCATTACATGCACCCAAATATTATGCGAATTGAAAAGTTAGATAAATTGCAGAAAATGTATATATTTATTGTTAATTATAAACTAATTCATCAAAACTGGGGTTTGCTCTGTAACAGTAGCATTCGACAACGTAATATCCACAAAACAAGACTTGTGGTACATGTCGTGTGCAAATCTTCATGTTCAAGATCTATAAGAGCATGAGGAAGGTCAGGCAGGGCAGTATTATTTGACCTCTATATCTTCTTATGTACATAAATAATATGAGTAAAGATCTGAAATCACATATAAGGCTGTTTTCGGATTATGATATTTTTTATAGAGTGGTAAATGAGTAACCGCATTGTGAGCGACTCCAGGGGGACTTAAACAATGTTGTGAGGTGGACAGCGGAGAATGGTAGGAATGTAAATGGGATGAAAAGTCAAGTTGTAAGTTTCAGCAAGAGGAAAAGACTTCTTAGTTTTAATTCTTGTACTGATGGGATAATGAAATGGCGTATGCCTTTTAGTGCCGGGAGTGTCCGAGGACATGTTCGGCTCGCCAGGTGCAGGCCTTTTGATTTGACTCCCGTAGGCGACCTGCGCGTCGTGATGAGAATGAAATGATGATGAAGACAACACATACACCCAGCCCCCGTGCCACAGAAATTAACCAATGATGGATAAAATTCCCGACCCTGCCTGGAATCGAACCCGGTACCCCTGTGACCAAAGGCCAGCACGCTAACCATTTAGCCATGGAGCCGGAGCTGATGGGGTGATAGTATCTCATGGGGAACAATGTAAGTACCTAGGTGTTAATTTGAGGAAGGATATTGATTAGGGTAATCATATTAATGAGTTTGTTGAGAAAGTTTACAGATATCTTCACACGGTTATGAGGATATTTAGGGGTTGTTATAATGATTTAAAGAAGAGGGCGTATAGATAAGTCTCAAGGACCGCAGTTAGAGTATGGCTCCTGTGTATGGGACCCTCACCAGGACTACTTCATACCAGAACTGCAGAAAATTCAAAGGAAAGCAGCACGATTTGTTGTGGACGATTTCCGACAAAGGACTAGTGTTACAAATATGTTTCACACTTTGGGATGGGAAAAAGTTGGCGTAAAATGACGAGATGCTCGATTATTTGGTATTTTTCGAGCTGTGAACGGATAGTTGGCTTGGAATGACATAAGTAGAGAAATAAGCTTGAGTGGAACTTTTGAAAGTAGGAAAGATCAAAATATGAAGATAGAGTTAGAATTCAAGAGGACAAGTTGGGGAGAATATGCATTTATAAGACGAGGAGTAGGGGTTCGAAATGAATTATCAAGGGAAATGTTCAATAAATTTTCTAGTTCGTTGAAAAATGTTAAGGAAGAGCTAGGTAAACAATTGATAGGGGACCTTCCACCTGGGCGACAGCCCTAAATACAGATCATTGATTGATTGATTGATTGATTTATATTTCATCATACGCCTATAATCAACGTTTAAAAGAAATAGAATTTCTTAAGTTGTCAAGGATATGAACACATATTGGGCAAAACAGTGGCTATTTTCTTCAAGAATGTCCTTTTATTTACATGAACTTATTTTGTACACACATACATACATTATCATTATAGACCGTTATGCCTTTCAGCGTTCAGTCTGCAAGAATCTGAGAATATACTAAACGTCGCCACAATCCTCGATTTGCAACTAGTGTTGTGGCCTCATTTAGTTCTATACCTCTTATCCTTAAATCGTTAGAAACCGAGTCTAACCATCGTCGTCTTGGTCTCCCTCTACTTCTCTTACCCTCCATAACAGAGTCCATTATTCTCCTAGGTAAACTATCCTCCTCCATTCGTCTCACATGACCCCACCACCGAAGCCGGTTTATGCGTACAGCTTCATCCATCGAGTTCATTTCTAAATTAGCCTTTATCTCCTCATTTCGAGTACCCTCCTGCCATTGTTCCCACCTGTTTGTACCAGCAATAATTCTTTCTACTTTCATATCTGTTACTTCTAACTTATTAATAAGATATCCTGAGTCCACCCAGCTTTCGCTCCCGTAAAGCAAAGTTGGACTGAAAACAGACCGATGTAAAGATAGTTTCGTCTGGGAGCTGACTTCCTTCTTACAGAATACTGCTGATCGCAACTGCGAGCTCACTGCATTAGCTTTACTACACCTTGATTCAATCTCACTTACTATATTACCATCCTGGGAGAACACACAACCTAAATACTTGAAATTATCGACCTGTTCTAGCTTTGTATCACCAATCTGACATTCAATTCTGTTGAATTTCTTACCTACTGACATCAATTTAGTCTTCGAGAGGCTAATTTTCATACCATACTCATTGCACCTATTTTCAAGTTCCAAGATATTAGACTGCAGGCTTTCGGCACAGTCTGCCATTAAGACCAAGTCGTCAGCATAGGCCAAACTGCTTACTACATTTCCACCTAACTGAATCCCTCCCTGCCATTTTATACCTTTCAGCAGATGATCCATGTAAACTACGAACAGCAAAGCTGAAAGATTACAGCCTTGTCTAACCCCTGTAAGTACCCTGAACCAAGAACTCATTCTACCATCAATTCTTACTGAAGCCCAATTGTCAACATACAGGCCTCTGACCACACTGGTTTTCATCCAACTTCCTCTCAACGACTGATCGCACCCTCCCTTCCAAGATGCCAGTGAATACTTTGCCTGGTATACTAATCAATGAGATACCTCGATAGTTGTTGCAATCCTTCCTGTTTCCTTGCTTGTAGATAGGTGCAATTACTGCTTTTGTCCAATCTGAAGGTACCTTACCAACACTCCACGCTAATTTTACTAGTCTATGAAGCCATTTCATCCCTGCCTTCCCACTATACTTCACCATTTCAGGTCTAATTTCATCTATTCCTGCTGCTTTATGACAATGGAGTTTATTTACTATCCTTTCCACTTCCTCAAACATAATTTCACCAACATCATTTTCCTCCTCCCCATGAGCTTGGCTGTTTGCAACACCACCATGATGATTTCCTTTTACATTGAGAAGATGTTCAAAATATTCCCTCCACCTCTCCAGTGATTCCCTGGGGTCTATTATGAGTTCACCTGAATTACTCAAAACACTGTTCATTTCCTTTTTCCCACCCTTCCTAAGATTTTTTATTACTGTTCAGAAAGGGTTCCCTGCTGCTTGACCTAGCCTTTCCAGGTTATTACCAAAATCTTCCCATGACCTCTTTTTGGATTCAACAACTATTTGTTTCGCTCTGTTTCTTTCATCTACGTACCAATCCCTGTCTGCCTCGGCCCTTGTTTGGAGCCATTTCTGATAAGCCTTCTTTTTACGTTTACAGGCTGCTCTCACTTCATCATTCCACCAAGATGTTCGCCTTTTCCCATCTTTACACACAGTTGTTCCTAGGCATTCCCTTGCTGTTTCTACTACAGCATCCCTGTATGCCACCCATTCACTTTCTATATCCTGAACCCGCTTACTGTCTACTGTTCGAAACTCCTCACTAATCATATCCTTGTACTTTGTCTAATTTCCTCGTCTTGGAGATTTTCTACCCTTATTCGTTTGCAGACAGATTTTACTTTCTCTACCCTCCTTAGAGATACTTATTTCACTACAGATCAGATAGTGGTCTGTATCATCTAAAAATCCCCGAAAAACTCGTACATTCCTAAAAGATTTCCTGAATTCAAAGTCTGTTAAGATATAGTCTATTATGGATCTGGTACCCCTAGCCTCCCATGTGTAGCGGTGAATAGCCTTATGCTTGAAGAATGTATTCGTAACAGCTAAACGCATACTAGCACAGAAGTCCAGCAAACGCTTCCCATTCCCATTAGCTTCCATATCTTCCCCACATTTACCAATCACCCTTTCGTATCCTTCAGTTCTATTCCCAACTCTCGCATTGAAATCGCCCATTAGCACTATTCTATCCTTGCTGTTGACCCTGACCACGATGTCACTCAATGCTTCATAAAACTTGTCAACTTCATCCTCATCTGCACACTCACATGGTGAATACACGGACACAATTCTTGTCTTAATTCCTCCCACTGACAAATCTACCCACATCATTCGCTCATTTACGTGCCTAACAGAAACTATGTTGCGTGCAATGGTATTCCTGATAAAGAGCCCTACCCCAGACTCTGCCCTTCCCTTTCTAACACCCGTCAAGTACACCTTATAATCTCCTATCTCTTCCTCATTATATCCCCTTACCCGAATATCACTTACTCCTAGCACATCCAGATGCATCCTCTTTGCTGACTCAGCCAGTTCTACTTTCTTTCTTTCATAAGCCCCATTAATATTGATAGCTCCCCATCGAATTCCATTTCGTTCGCCAAGTTGTTTCCAAGGAGTCCCTCGCCTGTCAAATGGGAGTGGGACTCCATTACTCCCATAGGTCCGAGGCTTGCTTAAAGTGTTCTGAGCTCGGTAAATTCATGAAGCAGGATGCTGCCCTACTTGCACATAGTCCAAGTGAGGATCTCTCCTCTAACGGGTTATGGACCACCGGTGAATTGTATAGTCCTAGCCGCCTGAGCACAAGGAGGGCCACGACTCAGAATATGTCCGAGATGCCCACTCCCATTCCATAGCAACTGGTATCCCGACTCTCAGGACCACTTACTAGGCCACTCAGCCGTTGCCCATGGTTCACGAACTAGGACGTGACTACAGTTACC